>NC_052351.1:69263356-69268557 GCF_009727055.1 Benincasa hispida | reverse complement strand
TGATAATGTACCGATTAATGCATGCAGCGTTCGGACTGTGTAAGCTGGGCGGTTTTTTTTTTAGTTGCAAGGTTATGTGGGTACCGGCGGGTTAAAATGTGATGAAATAAGTTTTCATGTTAATTATAATTCAAGTCGTGCAAATTTCGTATCGCAAGTGCCCAAAAGAATCCGTGAAAGAGCTATCCCGCAGAGAGCCTATTACGATAGAAGCTGCATTCTTACTAACGATCGTCCTACTTCACGCGTTCTCTAAAGCGATCATACTACAATATGCTTTTCTAAACGATCGTTGATCAGTTTTTTCTAAACGATCAATGTAGTTCATGCTATATTGATAATGTCGGATTTCCGCTTATAACGATATGCAGACTTCCATCTCACCAATTGGCTTATCGTCGTACACGACGTGCTTCTCGCTCGCGCCCTCTGACCAAGACTCAAAACTCATAAGCCGCACTTCCTTTGGGTTTTTAGAAATTGCCCGGAGGATACTCGGGGTTTCTCTTGGTGGTGGTGGTCCGGTCCCTGCAGATTGTTCATGTAGAGCGAGTCGGATCGTGCTGTTGGGCAGTCGATAGAGCTGCGCGAGTGCCTGGTAGATCGGTACGGAGGTTATTTTCGCTGCTGTGTTTGGGTTTAAGTCCGTTGCGAAGAGTGTCTTCACTCTTTGTATGAAACCAATTTTCTGTTGTGTTGTATGATGTAATTTTTGAGCTAATGGCCGATTATGGAGTTGTAAATATGCATAACTATTTTGTTATGGAATGTTATATCGTTTATGGGTATCGGTTCACTATAGAAATCGGAGAGCGATCTCAATCCACTCCAGTGGAACTCTATCGGTATGAAATCCCTCAATTTGGTATGCCAGAAGCACAAGGTTACTGATAACTTCCGATTTCAATCTATTGGCATAACGAAATAATGTCAATACATTTGTGGTGGGGTGCATTTTTACGTCTGTTTTTAAAATTGTTAATGGTATGCTGTGGATGTGCCAAGAATTATGCGATGTTTTCAGGATGAAACTTGCTCCTCCAGTTTGGTTTTAATTTCCTTTTTAGCATCTTGGTGGTTGATTCATTGTAAAGGCCCCTGCGTTTTTTGTGCATAAAATAGACCCTAATAGTAGTCTGCTATTCAAAATGTTTTGGAGTTCTTGGGAGGTCGATTCGTCACAAAAGTTCTGTGACAACATGGTCTGTGGCTCTCTTTGCGAGGAAAAGGAGATGATTCTAGGGTTGGGATGCCATCATGCATGAAAGTGTATCTATGCGTAATTGTTGTCCCAGTATCGCGCATCGGGTGAAGATGAAAGATTATATGGCGATCTGTGGTTGAACGCATCGTTTAAACGATGGGTATGGCGATCAGCGATTATAAGTCGTCATCCAGTGTTGTACAGCAGATTCCGGGCTGTAACGCTGTTCCATTGCAGTGATCGTTAGTGATATGCAGTGCGCTGATATAAGAGTTATATTTATGCATGCATAAAAAGCATTGACATGCATCATCTTTATATTATAAGTGTTATAGTATAAGGGTGAATGATAACATGTTTGCTTGGTTATTACACATTATATAAAAGTTTATAGTAATGACCGGGCATTGCATGAAACATGACACATAGGTTACTTTATAAATGTTATAAACGCCTCGTCATATGCAATATGCTTTTTAGTTGTTTCTTTTTAAGAGTTAAATAGATATTCGAACTAAAAGAAATAAGAAAGACATGTATGCTCACTTAGGTTTAATTCATGGTTTTAAAATGTATAAAACTTGGATCACATAGACCTAAGATCACGATTCTAATATGATTAACAACCCTAAGACTTTAATCTTTTAATCAGTTTAATAGGATTAAATTGGCTAATAAAAGGTTAAAGTGTAGCAAATCTATCTATAAGGGACCTTTTGTCTAAGGTGGGTTCTGTCTAGGCTGGGGTATTTAAGTTGACGGAAACGTAACACCCCTACCTGGGAACTTGCCTAGAAAGGTAAATTAGATAGATTTGATGTATGCATGCAAGTTAAGGACAGTCCATTAAAGTGTTTAAATGTGACTACGTGAACTTGTTCATATTTCATTGACAATCGTTGTTTATGAGCAGAGTTCAAAAAGATGACTTAGACTAAAATCAGTAGCCGGATTGTCTAGGTTAATGAATCCCTAGGTAGAACATCCAGTGGGAGGTATTTGAGGCATGAGATGTTTCACTTAAACCTTTCACTTTTCTCCTAAATAGTCCACATCGTGAGATCTATCCTCAGCCTCGCGGCACCTTTGGCGTGTCCCCCCAACGGATGGTGTTTGGGTAGATCAAAATCAAGGTGGATGGAGAGAATGTTCATAGTAAGTGGGAGCGGGAAGTGCAACAGCATATCCCTCGATCTCCCTCGTTATGTTGAATAAAGTTACTACGCATCGCCTCGAGGCATCCTGGGAGTGTTCCCTTAAAGAATGGCAGTTTTGCGCATTTCTTTATTTGATCTCCCGTAAGAGGATAAGGTAATTTAGTCTTTTGTCCTAATCTGTCTTTTCCCTATGGTAAGCCCATTAGGGCAAGACTCTGGCATCGAAAATAAGGTGTTAAACTTACACGAAATAGTTAATGGTTAACGATTTTGAACCGAAAAATGGTGGCTGTTATGTTCAGTTCCAAGAGTTGGTTCTGCCTAATGGTTGAGAATGTCTCATCCCAGTGAAGGGACAACTGATCACCCCACTGGTGGTGTATGTCCTGACTCACTGGGGCATCATTGCAAAATAGAAGTCTATAACTTAGAGTACTTGAAAAGTGGTTTAGCAAAATCTAATAAAGATTTGTTCGTATTTTCAGCAACTTTTTCAAATGGCTACAACCACTTTATCGTTGCTAAGCATCGAAAAATTAATTGGGGACAATTTTTCAACATGGAAACATATGATCACGACGATCCTAATCATCGAGGATCTCATATTCGCTCTCATGGAGGCTTGTCCTCCTATTCCAACTCCAAATGCCGCTCGAAATGTTCGGGAGGCATACGAGCGATGGACAAGGGCGAATTAGAAGGCCCGAGCCTATATCTTGGCAAGACTTTTTGACATCTTGGCCAAGAAGCATGAGCCTATAATCTCAGCCCGTGAGATAATGGAGTCCTTGCGGGGGATGTTTGGACAATCGTCTGAACAACTTATGCACGAGGCTCTTAAATACATATTCAACTCCAAAATAAAAGAAGGCACCTCTGTTCGGGAACATGTGCTAAACATGATGGTCCAGTTTAAAATGGCGGAGTTGAATGGGTCTACCATCGATGAGAGCAGCCAGGTTAGTATAATCCTGCATTCTTTGCCGGAGAGCTTCTTGCACTTTGTTAGCAATGTGATTCTTAACAAAGTGAAATATACCTTACAACTCTCTTTAACGAGTTGCAGACGTATCAATCTTTACTGAACAGTAAGGAGAGGCAGAGGGTGAGGCAAATGTTGCTTCATCGTCCAGGACGTTCCATAGAGGTTTGACCTCAGGAACGAAGTCTGTACCTTCTACTTTTAACTCTGCAAAGGGGAAGAAGAAGAAGGGTGGTAAGGGAAAAAAAGGAAGGCACCTGCTAACCCACCGCTTGTCATCCTGAGGAGGCATCCACAAGTTGCTAAGGGAAAGTGTTTCCATACCAACCAAGATGGACATTGGAAGAGGAACTGTCCTCGATATCTGAAGGAGAAGAAAGCAGCCAAGGCGGATAAAGGTAAATGTGATTTACTTGTGCTCGAAATTTGTTTAGTGGAGAATGATGATTCTGCCTGGATAATTGATTCAGGCGCCACTAACCATGTTTGTTCTTCTTTTCAGGGGATTAGATATTGGTGACAATTGGAGGCTGGTGAGATGACAATGCGAGTAGGTACCGGGCATGTTGTCTCAGTTGTGGCTGTGGGAGGACTCTAGTTGACTTTACATAATAGGTTTCTAATTTTAAATGATGTATATATTATTCCTGAACTAAAAAAGGAACCTTATTTTTGTAAAGTGTTTATTACAATGTAAAATACACTGTTTCTTTCAATTTGAGTAAAGCGTTTATTCATAAAGATGGTGTCTTTATTTGCACAGCAAATCTGGAATCGAATTTATATGGGCTAAGGCCATTAGCCAATAATTCCCTCCATAATACTGAAATGTTCAAAACTGCCGTAACTCAATCAAAACGTCAACGAATTTCTCCAAAAGAAAATGCCCAACTTTGGCACCTACGTTTAGGGCACATCAATCTCAATAGGATTGAGAGATTGATGAAGAATGGACTTCTAAGTGAGTTAGAAGAAAATTCTTTATCTATGTGGGAATCTTGCCTTAAGGGTAAGATGACTAAACGACCTTTTACTGGAAAAGGTTTTAGAGCCAAGGAGCCTCTTGAGTTAGTACATTCTGACCTTTGTGGTCCTATGAATGTGCGAGCCCGAGGTGGCTATGAGTATTTTATCAGTTTTACTGATGATTACTCCAGGTACGGGTATGTTTATCTTTTGCAACGGAAATCTGAATCTTTTGAAAAGTTCAAAGAGTTCAAGGCTAAAGTTGAAAACACATTAGATAGACGAATTAAAACACTTCGATCGGATCAAGGTGGAGAGTTTTTGGACTCCGCATTCCAAGACTATTTGATAGAACATGGAAATTTTTCAACTCTCAGCGTCGGGTACACCTCAACAGAATGGTGTAGCGAAGAGGAGAAATAGGACCTTGTTAGACATGGTTCGTTCGATGATCAATTACGCTTCCTTACCGGACTCATTTTGGGGTTTCGTAGTGGAGACTGCAGTGTACATACTCAACTGTGTTCCCTTCAAGAGTGTTACAAGAACACCTCCGGAGCTGTGGAACGGGCGTAAAGCTAGTTTACGTCACTTCTGCATTTGGGGTTGCCCTGCACATGTGCTTGAGGCTAATCCCAAGAAGTTGGAACCATGGTCGAGGTTATACCTCTTTGTAGGCTACCCCAAAGGTGCACGAGGGGGTTATTTTTATGATCCGATGGAAAATAGGGTGTTTGTTTCAACAAATGCTACTTTCCAGAGGATCATATAAGGGAGCACAGTCCACGAAGCAAAGTCGTGTTGCGTGAGCTTTCCAATGAAACTACTGAAACTTCAACAAGAGTTGTTGAAGCGCCTGCTACATCAACAAGAGTTTTTGATGGGAGTTCAT
>NC_052351.1:69189658-69262184 GCF_009727055.1 Benincasa hispida | reverse complement strand
CTGACCCGTTTACGAAGGCTCTCGTGGCTACAGTGTTTGAGGGTCACCTACGGAGCACGAGTGTACAGGATAGCCTGCGGCTGAACTAGGGCAAGTGGGAGATTTTATTGTATTGGGCTTTTATGCCCTAGTTTATTGTTTTGTACTAAGTATTTTGTACATCCCACTTCTCTTTAGGACTAGTGGAAGATTGTTGGGGTTGATACCCTAAAGTCTCGTGTCCTGTAGTTTGTAAACAATATATACGAACATCTGTATTGTTAATATATGATATTTACTTCACATCTTGTTGTTTTACTCAACTACTTGTTTTATTTGCTTTACCACAAACCAATAAACATAAAATCCCTGGTTATCTGTATGTGACTCTAGCATGTATGTGGTGACATACAAGTGGATCATGTCTTGAGTGATAACCAAAATGGTCTGTAGTAAATGAATAAAGGAAGGAAATCTTATCCGGGTAATGCTACGGACGCGGCCCACTTTGTGGAATGGTCACAAGTGTTGTGACTTGTCACAAATGGTCTGATCTTGGATGACCATAAGTAGCATGACCTTAATCCTGAGTGAGTTGGGAACTCCTGCTATTTAGGGCGATCCTTTTATTTATATGGGTGCGAGTGGTCAAGTCGTCGATTCAAACCTACCATCTTGGGGATTCGTCTGATTTTGGAGTTGGGAACTCAGCTACACAAGATGGAATTCACTCCTTCCCCGAGGCAGAGGTAAGTAGATAGATGGCTCCCTTATGAGCTAATTCCAGGGCTTGAACGATGTGGCGCCACACACCTTCTCTTGGCCCGAGAGGTATTCACACATAGTTGGACTATGTTGTACTGTTCATTAGAGGAATCAGTGGTACTTAAGAAGTGAGATGTAACTACAGGGGTAAAACGGTAAATTGGCCTAGCTGTACTTACGAGCATCTGTGAAGGGTCATTGTACTCATGATTGGTATATCCGATGGACACAAATATATATCTGTGGTAAGAAGAATTCAGCTGTTGGTCTTTAGTGGAATCACTGATAGTTAATGGATGGTGAATATCGTGGCTAAAGAGTTTAGTCAGCTATTCACGTACCGTTGGAGCTTCGAGTCACAGGTTCATTAGGTCACCTGGGTAGCTTTGATAAAGTCGAGAACCAGTGTTTAGGTTAATTTGAAATGTTCAAATTGACAAGAGGAAGTTCAATTATATATGATATAATTGGATTGGTTAATTATATATGATATAATTGGCTAAATGTATGAGATACATTATTTTGGAGGAAATTAGATATAAATATGATTTATATCAAGTAGAGGAGAAAATACTATGGTAGATATATGATATCAAATTATAGGATATAAATATAATATGATTATTTTTATTAATTAAATTAATTTATTAAATATTTGATAATTAACCGATTAATGCACGTTCGGACGTGGTAAGTGGGGTTGCGAAGGTTATGGTAACTAGCGGGTTAAAGCAATGAAAATAGTTTACATTTAATTATTCAATCGTGCATTTCGTATCGCAAGCGCCCAAAAGAATCCATGAAAGAGCGATCGCGAGAGCCTATACGATAGAAGCTCATTTGTCTAAACGATCATCTACTTCACGCGTTCTCTAAACGATCGTATACATCTTTTCTAAACGATCGTTCAATTTTTCCTAAACGATCGTATAGCTCTACTATACGATAAGCATTTCCGCTATACGATAGCAGAGTTCATCTCCCACTTGCTTATTGTCTACACGACGCCTTCTCCTCCGTCCTCTACCAAACATCACCAGAGCCCACTCTTTGGGTTTTTGATGCCGAGGATACCCGGGTTTCTCTTATGGTGGTGTCGTCCCCGCAACATTGTTCGTGTACATTTGGATCGTGCTGTTGCAGTCGACAGAGTTGCCGGGTGCTGGTAGATCGGTAGGAGGTTTCCGCTTCTTTGGGTTCAGTCATTCGAAGAGTGTCTTCATCTGGTATGAATCCTTTTCTTGTGTTGTATTGTATTATGAGCATGCCGATTATGAGTTTAATATGCTTAACTGTTTGTATGGAATGTATATCGTTTATGTATCGGTCACTGCAAAATCGGAGCGATCTAAACCCGCTCATGGAACTCTCGGTATGAGATCCTTCATGTATAAGATCGAACTACAAAATGATCAGTCTCTTTATATAATGCTGTTAATAATAGAGACTTACGTTTCACTAGGATGACCATAGGTGACATGACCTGAATTCTGAGTAAGTTGTGAACTTCTGCTCATGAAGTCGGTCTTTTGATTTGTATGAGTGAGAGTGGTCAGATTGCCAACCCAACAAGCCTACCATTTTGGGGATTCGTCTGACTGAGGAGTTGGAAACTCAGTTACATAAGACAAAATTCACTTATTCCCCGAGGCAGGGGCAAGTAGATAAATTGCTCCCTTAAAGGTTGATTCCGGGTCTTGAACATAGTGGCCACACCCTCTTTTGGCTCGAGAGAGACTTGGTCATAGTGAGACCATGACTTATTGTTCATTAGAGGAATCAGTGGTACTTAAGAAGTTAGATATAACTACATAGGCAAAACGGTATTTTGGCCCAACTGTACTTACAAACAATTTATGAAGGGTCATCGCACTATTGATTGATTATATTCAATGGACACAGAAATTTATCTGTAGCGCGAAGAGTGCAGTTGTCGGTCTTTAATGGAGTAACAAGCAATTAACAGATGTTGGGTAATTTAATTAAAGAGTTTAATTAATTATCTAAGTACCGTTGAAGCTTCAATCTACAGGTCCATAAGGTCCCCAATGTAACCCAATAATGACTTAATCTTTGGATTAATTTGAAGTGTTCAAATTAATTGAGGGAATTTATTATATATGATATAATTAATTATAATGTATTTGATACATTATATATGATAGGAATTTGAATATGATTTAAATACCAATTATATGAATGAGATTCATGTAATTAAATATAAATATGATTTATATTGAGAGGAGTTAAATCTTTGGATATGATCAAAATATCATTTATATGGATGAGATTCATATAAGTGAATTTAATATAAATGTGATTTATTTTAAATGCCATGTATAGTTGAGAGATAATAAAATCTATAGTTTATGTTGTATTTGATGCAATACAAAACTGTAGACTACATGTTATATTTGATATAACATATAGTGTATATATATATATATAATAAAGTATTTATAAGTATATATATATATATATATATATATATACATTTTTATTAAGTTTAATTGAAATTTAATAAAAATAGGAGTTATAACTCTTTCCCTTTATTCTCTCAGTGACTAACGTGAGATTCAAGAAATTGTGGAATCATCTTCTTCCTTAATTCTCTAAGAGAAGAAGTGTTCTCTCTAAGGAAGAAGACATACAAAGAAGAAAAGTTCTTCTGATCCCTCTACTCCTCTCCATATCCTTCCCTCTTCCAAGGATTCAAGAAAAGCTCACAACTCTTGCTTGAATCCTTTATCCCAAAGAGAATACAGAGGGTTCTCGAGTGGTGGTGTCTTTGTGAAGAAGGAGATTCACGTGGAGAAGGAGTTCAGTTCGTAACTTGTATGAGAGATTTCTTGAAGAAATGGTTCTTCAAAGGTAAGGATTTCTGAAACTCTTTTGTAATTTTTTAAAACATGTTGTAATTTTAAGTAAATGCATATCTCGTTGTTGTTTTACTGTAAAACTTTATATTCAATAAAAATAGAATTTGAGAGATCTTTGCTTTCGCTCAAATGTTTTTTTCCGAAATTTTCCTTCATTGCCATGCTTAAATCTATCAGAATACTCTTGTCCATTGCTTCATATTATGACTATGAGATTTGGCAGATGGAAGTCAAGACTGCCTTTGAATGAAAATCTTGAGGAGACCATTTACATGGAGTAGCCCGAGGGATTCAAAACCCAAGGTCAAGAACAAAAGGTTCGCAAGCTTAATCGGTCCATTTATGCACTAAAGCAAGTTTCTCAATCTTGGAACATAAGGTTTGATACTACAATAAAATCTTATGGCTTTGATAAAAATGTTGATAAGACTTGTGTATCCAAAAATTTTGATCNTAAGGTTTGATACTACAATAAAATCTTATGGCTTTGATAAAAATGTTGATAAGACTTGTGTATCCAAAAATTTTGATCACTACCTATGAAAGCGTGCCTTTGGGTTCACCTCTTATGCTTATGCCTATGGTATGTGATGTACACCCGTGTCTTGATAGAAAGACTTAACGATTATTTAGGGAGCCTAATAATGGGTCATTTACTAAGAATTTTTTATACCCACTTTTTCTTATGATATATTTTTCAGGTAAGGATAAGGACAAACCGTCAAACGACAAGAAGAATCTGTAACCGCGCCAATGGGACCAGATAGAAACTTCTGGACATGTTTTTTATGTTTTCATATGTTTGGAGTTTTAAAATTATGGTTCTTATTTGAATTTACATTTTAGGGGATCCCAATCAACAATTTTCAGTTATTTAGATTTTTATAAAAGTAATTTATTTTATGAAATTCTTTTTATTTTAGTCATGTTTTGTGAAAGAGTCAGTTTTGAGATTTATACATGAATGTAGAAACGGTCCAATACTAGTCCTAGAAAGTTGAGTTGTTACATTTACTTATGATATGCATCGCACTGACACTTGGGGATTTGTGATAGAAAAACATAAACTAATTGACGAGTGGAGCGTGCTCAATCCAATTACGTTTGAAAATTACGTCGTATCGTTATCGTTACTTTTACTATTATTGTTACTATCCTAAAGAAAAAATTATGAATTTTAACACTTTTACTGTTACCGTTATCATTGCCGTTTGATCATCAGAGGTAACGATAACGATAATAATATATGTGACAAAATTCATAATTTTAAATAAACACGATTAAAAGTAATTCAATTACATTTTCCAGTCAAATTCTTTGTAATTAATCCATCAATAGAATTCCATCGAGGTTATACTCATTTTTATTATGGTTTGGTAGGTGACCTTAATTTAACCATTATATCGTCCCTTTGCTCAACTTTGAAAAAATGTATGTAGCTTTGTAGAAACAAAACAAAACAAAAATCCTATGCGGCTGTTTGTCAGCCAACCCTTCGCTTTTGTTTTATTCGCATATCCTTGACCCAACCATTTTCATAAATTAAAGAAAAAGCATAGATAAGTAAATGGAGAGTTACGTAATTTTCAAATATCACATCAGGCGAGGAACGGAGGTGGAAGAGGAAGAAGAAAAGGTCGCGGCGGTTCACGGTTGCGACGGTCGGGAGAGATTAGAGAACCACCGTAGCCTTCATTCAAACCTCTAATCTCTCTCTTTGGTCGCTTTCTTCCTCCCAAATCAACCTTTTCAATCCCAATTCTACTTCCATTAACCCTTTCTTCATGTTTAAATCCCATATCCGAATCGTTTCTCAACCAAATTGAGCCCTAGTTTCACTGTTTCCTTCAACATGACTACTCAACTCGTTCCTACGGGAAGGAGGAACTCTCTCGCTCAGAAACGCGCTCCTTCTACCTCTACCAGGAAGTCTGTTGCCGCCGATAATGGTACCACTAGTAATGGCAATGTTCCCAAACCGGATTCTCCTCCTCAGTTGACGTGAGTCGCCTTTTATTTATTTTCTTTGCATTGTTTATGCGTTGTTGTTTTGAATTTTGATGATGTTATGGCGGAAATGACTTTGGTGGGGTTCGTTTATTTATTTAGATCTGCTGCTGTTGGGGAAAGGACAGTGAAGAAGCTGAGGTTGTCAAAAGCGCTTACGATTCCTGAGGGGACTACGGTTTCTGAAGCGTGTAGAAGGATGGCTGCTCGTCGTGTTGATGCTGTGCTGCTGACGGATGCGAATGCTTTACTTTCGGGTATTCTTACCGACAAGGTTTGTTCTGGGACGTTGTTGTTGTTATGTTGTTACTCATTCCCTGTTTTCTCCTGTATTTTGATTTAATCGTAGTGTTTTAAGTTGGTTTATGGTCATGATGCTCGCAGGATGTTGCTACCAGGGTTATAGCGGAGGGGCTGAGGCCAGAGCAGACTGTTGTATCGAAAATTATGACACGGAATCCCATTTTTGTTACTTCAGATTCACTTGCTATTGAAGCCCTTCAGAAAATGGTCCAGGGTTTGTTTTCCGTATATTCATTCTTTGTCGTCATATACTCGAATGTCTACAAGGACTTCCTTTTGTCTTAATGACTCATGGCAAATTACCTAGATAAGTGGAGGGTGTAGGGAAATAACTGTAATTAGTTGAAGTTCAAGCTATAATTCATCTAAGAACTCCTATTGTAGTTGTATTTTGGACTATTTTTAATCATTTAGGGCGTGTTTGGGGCAAGGACTATCCTAGACTATAATAACCATCTCGTGCTATAGTAAATACTATTTTGTATTTCCCAATTAGCGACACTCAACACTATTTTAAAATCCTCATTTGCTACAATATTTACCATTTGCTACAGTTTTTACTATTTTACGTTTATCATTTTTTTATTCTTTGCTATAGTCTTTACTATTTCCTTCTCAAACTAAAATATTTTACACCTCAAACACATACTATTAAACTAAAATAATTTACACCCCAGACACAAACTATTATAACCCAACTATAATAACTTAGGATTATAATAACCAACTCCTTACCCCAAACTCCTTCTTAGTATTTGTTCATAATGGGTTCTTTCCTCTTTGATTAAATATTTGAACCTGATCACTTAAGCATCCTACATCTTTACCCTTCGTTTTCAATAGGAAAATTCAGGCATCTTCCTGTCGTTGAAAATGGCGAAGTTATTGCTTTGTTGGATATTACAAAGTGCCTCTATGATGCCATATCGAGAATGGAGAAGGCTGCAGAACAGGGTAGCGCCATTGCTGCTGCTGTTGAAGGAGTGGAACGCCAGTGGGGAAGTGATTTTTCTGGTATGTTGTGCCTGTTAGGTGCTTCTCTGGGTGGATCTTGTTGTGTCTGGATGTGTTTTTCTTTTTCGTTTGTCTTTCCTTATTTTTCCTTTTTTTGACTGGTGTTATGGTGGTGGATTCAATCAAATTTTTAAATGTCCCATAGCTTGAAATAGCATTCTCATGAATGTTAAGGGAAGGATATGCATGGATCCTTAGATATGATCAGGGATTGGCTCAATTGAAGTAAATTTTAATGTCTGATAGTAATTATTGCTATGCAATGCTGCGAATGATATTGATGTTAGATCCAACTGGAGGTCTAAACATGTATGATTTTACTATTGAATGTAGAAGTGAAAATCGCATCTCTCTCTATTCAACTTCTAATGACAAAAGGATATTTATCTATGTTCACCAAGAATGTAACTCAGAATTAGATGAGTGATTAAAAGTTATATTGTTGCTATCTCTACTTGATTTCTAAAGATAGAAGGATGTTTATCTAAAATTTACATGAACTGGAGAAAGCATTGTTGCTAGTGAACATTTATATAAACATAATTTGAAATGAGTGATTCATTTTCTAATTCATGAGGAATTACTTGTTTGTTTGGTGAAAGCTATACATCGTCAACTTGTGTACATTGGTGGATTTCAACTTCCCTATATTTGCTTGAATATTGAATATATTTCAATTTCATAAAATGTCAGCAATTGTCTTACTATTTTGAATTCCCTAGTTTGTGATGCATAATAATAAACTTTCTATTATGGAATTGTTCATTCATCCATTATTGATTAATCCACTCTATGATTATAAAACTTTATATTATAATGAAGACTAATTTATTTACAATGACTTTGACTACAATTAGTGGGATACGCATGATGCTTAATATGTTCATTGTAGAAGTAAAAGCCCTTTGCATTCACTTGGCGGTCATTACAATACCACTTACAAATCCATATTATTTTATGTTCTTTAACAAATCATTTTCATATTAGGTTTAATTTTCACTAAAATTTTCTAATCATCATTTCAGCTCCTTATGCTTTTATAGAGACGTTGAGGGAGCGGATGTTTAAACCTTCCTTATCAACCATCCTTTCTGAAAATACAAAGTACTTTGTCTAGCCTTCTCATTTCTCTGTAAGTTGAAGAAGATATGTAATACACCTTTGGATGATTACCAAGTTTTGTAGCTTTATATGTTTCCAGACCTGCAATTGTCTCGGCATCGGATCCTATATATGTTGCTGCTAAAAAAATGCGGGAGTTGCGAGTTAATTCTGTTGTCATGACAATGGGAACCAAGATTCAGGGGATCCTCACGTATGACATTTCTATCTAATATTTATTCTATGACAATGTTTCTTGATTCTTGTTCCTTATAATTTTTAACTAATAAAATTCTTCTTTTATAAAAACTAGATATATTATAAAAATAGAGGGTGAAAAAGGGCACCCTTGGGAAAAGGGTTTGATTTTTTTTTTTTTTTTTTTTGAAATGGAAACGAGACTATTCATTGATATAATGAAAGAGTGTAATGCTCAAAATACATGAGAGGAAACAAAGAAAAAACTTCAAGCATGCCAGTACAAGGCTAGGACCAAATTACATCATAGAGATAAACTCTGGAGAGAAAATAAAACAATCCAATTAAACACATCATTCAAGAGAAACCCAAAATCTAGAAGACTTAAACTCGAAAAAGCCTGAAACAAATAGAAGAAAAGCTTCCACCGCAATATCTTTCAAATGTTGAACTTGAGATTGATGAGCCCACTAAGCATGATGCAATCTTTGAGAACAATTAACAGCTCCAAATATCATCACCCAAATTGAATATTTACTCTTCTAGGACAACTTGATTTCCACAAGGTTTTAAACAACTTTGTATCCATGGATGAAGATGCAGTCAATTTCTTGGAAAATGATTTAACCAAAAACTGCCCAGAATTTTTCAAACTCCAAACTCTTCTGTGTAGATAATCAACCTCAATGAATCAAACCCCAATCACAAAACAGAGCCAAAATAGTTAAAACCAACCTCTTCTGAATAACAACCACAAAACTCTTCTTCTTCTTCTTCTTCTTTTTTTTTTTTAAAGGAAACATGTCTCTTTATTATGTTAATAAAGTGAGACTAATGCTTAAAGTACAAGAGAGTTATACAAAGAGAGTGAAATATGAATCGTATGGATCAGGAGTTGCACGTAGGCATCTCAACTAAGTTGACACCCCTTTAGCGCCCTCATCATATCCTACAGCTGAAACTTAAAAGGAAAAGAATCCCAGGCTAAAACTCAGCCCTTACCAACAAAAAGAAAGACAGCTTCCAAGCAAAATACTACAAACAAGAAAAACAGCTTCCAAGCAAAATACTACAAACAAAAAGCCACAAAAAGCAGAAAACAACTTAATTCGATACATGACTCCATTATTGGGCTGGAAAAATAAAAGCTGGCCAATTTAAGCAGAAATCCTGAATAGAATAGTCTTCAAATTGCTTCGACGTTTTGCACCACGAAGAGGCATTCCTACGGGCAACTTCAAACCGATCCAACCAACAAAGGGACCTATCATGAAACATTCTTTGATTTCTTTCAAACCATATTTCATTCAACAAATCCTTGACCGCATTGGTCCTAATCAATCTGGAATTTCTATTTAAATGTGAACCAATAAGGAGCTGCTGCAAGTTTCCTTTGAAGTCATTACTAGAAGCCCATGATAAGTTGAACAATTTCCACCAACTGTGTTCAGAGTAAGGAGAAGTGAAAAAGAGGTGTTGTGGGTCTTCTCCATGCTGTTTACATAATGAACACATGGATGGAGAAAGATAACTAGCAAGCTGCTTATGTTGCATTATTGAAGAAACATTTAGGTGGCCAAATATCATTATCCACACAAGAATGTCGACATGCCTTGGGCAATTGGACTTCCATAAGACTTTGTAAGTCAATTTGTCCAACGGGGAGGAGGGAGATAAATGTTTTGAGAGAGATTTTACTGAAAAAAATCCTGTTACCTTCTAATGACCACGATCTTCTATCAAAGGCATCTGTCACTCTCCTATTTGCAAGCTGGCCAATCAATCCTTGAAACTCCACAATTTCCTCCTCCGTGGAACGTCGGAAGGTGACTGACCAAGTGGCCAAAGAATTATCCCAATGGTTCGCTACTGATCCTTTTGGAACTAATGCTACTTTATAAAGTCTTGGAAATTGGATGCAAAAAGGAGTTGTACCTTCCAATTATCTGACCAAAAAGCAATCCGTCTACCATTTCCAAGTAAGGTAGCCAAAGCATCCATCTTCAGCCAAGTTCTGGAGATGCTAATCGAAGGACTTCTCAAGCTCCTTCCATCTCTACCCATCGTGTGTCAATTGTAAGAGTCTATACCATGGATGCTTCTAACTACCTGATACCAGAGAGTCTTCCTCTTCAATATATCTCCAGCCCCACTTGGCTAAGAGGGCCAGATTTTTTGCCTTAAGACCCCCCAAGCTGAGGCCTCCTTCTACTTGAGACCTTGTAACAAGGTCCCATTTCACCAAATGATTGATCTTACTACCATTATGGCCTTCCCAAAAGAAATTCCTCAAAATTCTTTCCAAAGTTGAGATGACAGTTTTTAGCATTAAGGAAGTTGACATATAATGTGTGAAGATTGGATAAAACTGACTTACACAAGTGTGAAGACTGGATAAAACTGACTTACACAAGGTAACTCTCTCCCTTCTCTAGATACAGGATATCCTTCCAATGGTAAACCATGATACAGGATAGGTAAAGTTCAGCTTTACAATTTAACCTTGTAGCTGTAGACAGCAGCTCATTATCATCCACATTCACTCCACACAAGGCTGATTTTTCCTAGTTTACCTTTTGACCTGAACACCATTCAAACAAATCAATAGCTTGCTTTAGTTTTTCAAGCATATTATTACCGAATTGCAAAAAATTACTATCAAACTTGCAATAAATTAATGCGTTGTCTGCAAATTGAAGTATGGAGACATGAACCCTGTTCTTGCCCACCACAAAACCTTCAAATAGCCCATTTTGATGAAGGTTTTCCACCAGAGCTCCCACGACTTCACTAACAAGAAGAAAAAGAAGGGGTCGCCTTGCCTAATTCCTCTTGATGCAAAGATTCTTCCTCTTGGTCTATCGTTAATGAAAACTGAGTGTCTACGATTCTTGACACATCCCAATATCCACTTGATCCATTTTTATCAAACTTTTTATTCAACAAAATCTTCTTAAGAAAACACCAATCAACACGGTCGAATGCTTTCTCAAGGTCTAGTTTCATAATCCATCCTTTCTTCTTTTTAGTTCGATACTCTTCCACCACCTCATTTGATATCAAAATTGGGTCCAAGATTTGCCTTCCTTCTATGACGATACTTTGTGTTGGAGCAAAAATGGAAGGCATAACTTTTTTCAACCTCTTAGCAAGAACCTTAGCAATAACCTTGTAAGTTAAAGTAGTGAGACTAATAGGTTGGAAGTCCTTAACAGCAGTAGCATTCTCTTTCTTCTGAATTAGGCAAATAAAATTTTCTTGAATGCATGCATTTAGTTTGCCATTCTTGTAAAAATCTTCAAATAAAGAATGGAAGTTTGGCTTTACTAAGTCCCAAGACTTTAGGAGAAATTCAACTGTGAATCCCTCTGGGCCTGGAGCTTTACTCTTACCGAGTGCCTTCAATGCTGACTTCATTTCTACCTCTGAAAAACTGCCGTAAAAATAGCATTCTGATTTGAAGTAATACACGGCCAATCAAAGTTCAAGGGCATGTGTTGAATTCCGGGAATTCTAGTGTATAAGTGCTCGTAGAATCCCAAGATTAGACTTTCAATCTGAAATGACTTGGTTGGTTCCCCTTGACCATTTACCAATTCAGTAATTAAATTCCTTCTCTTTTTAGCTGCTAGAAACCGATGAAAAAAGCTTGTATTTTCATCTCCCAACCTTATCAAATTCAGCTTACTCTTTTGCAATAAGCTTAGCTCCTCTATCCTGTATAAAGACATCAATTCAAGCCTTCAAAGATGTTCTATAATCATTTTCCAGATCAGAAAAATTGACTGTTTCAGCCAAAGCATCCCATTTTTCAATTTCTTTTAACAACTCCTCTTCTTTTCTTTTTTGCAGCTCCTAATATTCAGCAAACCAGGCTTTAACTGCACTTTTCACCTTTCTCATTTTAGTACTAAGAGCAAAACCAGCCCATCCAACAGAGCTACAGCTTTTCCAAGCCCTTTCAATGATCTTGGAGCATTCTTTATTTTGCAACCATTAATTGCAGAATCGAAAAGGGGAAGGACTCCAATTGGAGGATCCAATTTCAAGTATCAGAGGGAAATGATTAGAAAATAATCGAGCTTGTGGGCTAACTCTAGTATTTTCAAACTCTTCATCCCAATCTTTAGTAACAAAAAACCGGTCAATTAGTGACGTTGCAGCAGAACTACCTTCTTGGGACCAAGTGTACCTGCCTCTTGGAAAGAGGAACTTTCAAGAGTTTAGATTGATCAATAAAATTATTAAACTTCCTCATACCTTTGATGACTCTACCAAAAGGAAAACGTTCATGAGCCCATCTAGTGATGTTGAAATCTCCTCCAATGCATCATGCTTCTAGACAATACGCTAAGAGGGAAAGCAATTCTGGCCAAACATATTTTCTCTCCTTACATTTGGCCCATACACCTTTGTAACCTAACATGTCTTCTTGCACACTGTAATGCACTTAACTGAAAGTGAATATCCTCCTTTGAGAATTTCAGCAACCGATAGCTTACACTTGTCTCACAACGTTAATCTTCTTTCTTTGACTCTTGTATTAAGCAAATCATGCCAAGTCTAATTTCCAATACTCCATGTATATTTCTAAGTGGACGAAAGTTCCTAGATCTGGTTCTAGTTGCTAACGAGGTTATGGAAGACTATAGAGCCAAGAAGAAAGGTGGGGCCAACAGTTGGAAAAAAGTGGGGCATTAATTCTGAGTTGGATTGGTGTAGATTGACTGAAGAGACTCAACTTTTCTCAAAAGCGCCACCCTTCAGCCAAATGTCCGTGAACCTTAGGACTTGTAACAAAGCTCTTTTAGCCAAATGGCTGTGACATTTTTCCGCCGAGTCCAATTGTCTGTAGGATTATTGTGAAAAAACATGGCCTCCATCTTTTCGAATGGTTGGCTAAAGGGATTAAAGGCACCTATCGGAATCTTTGAAAAGATGTCTTGGGAGAGCTCCCTGCCTTTGTTCTTTGAGTCCAGTGTGTGGTGGGGGAAGGGGGAGAGATTTCTAGGAAGATCACTGGTCGGGGAAGAGACACCTCTGCGGGTTATTTCCCCGGTTGTATCATTTATCTTCTTTTAAAGATTATTTTGGGATTGATTTTTTTGTGTGGATAGGGAGCTCTTGTACGTTAGCCTTCGGGTTTCATCGTGCTCTTTTCGATTGGGAAATGGTGGACGTGGTGGCTCTCCTTTCTCTTCTTGAGAGTCACCCTTTTTGTCTGGGGAGGAGAGATATGAGAGTTTGAAGCCCTAGTCTTTTGGATGGGTTCTCAATCAAATCTTTTTTCCAGTGCTTGGTTAACCCTTCTCTTCTGAGTGAATTGGGCTTTTCGTCGTTGTGGAGGGTTAAGGTTCCTAGAAAGGTGAGATTCTTCACTTGACAGGTTTTTCACAATTGTATTAGTATGTTGAATAGGCTTGTGAGAAAGATGCCCTGCTGTATTCTTTGTTGGAAGGCAGAGGAAGACTTGGACCATATTCTTTGGCATTGTGATTTTGCGAGGTTTGTCTGGGATTCTTTTTTCCAGATGTTTGGCATGATGTATGCTCATCATAGAGATGTTAGGATATGCTCGAGAAGTTCCTCCTCAATCCGCCGTTTGGGGAGAGAGGCTGTTTTCTCTGGCGTGCTAGTGTTTGTGCTATTATTTGGGTGTTGTGGGTGAGAGGAATAGCAGGGTATTTGGGGGGTTGAGAGGAAGGCTAGAGAAATATGGTCACTTGTTCGTTTTCATGTTTCTCATTGGCCTTTGATTTTGAAGGCTTTTTGTAACTATCCTTTTAGACGTGATTTTGTATAGTTGGAGTCCCTTCCTGTAGAGGGAGACCCCTCTTTTTTGTGGGCTTGGTTTTTGTATGCCCGTGTATTCTTTTTCATTTTTTCTCAATGAAAGTTGTTCTTATAAGAAAAGACTTGTCGAAACTCTTGTGACAAATTTCCTAGACCCGGGTGCACTTGAGGAATTAGATCTCTATTTGCTACATTTTCCCCAAGTTCCTCCCCGTGTTCCTCATCGCCTTGCATTTCCACATTCAAAGCACAAATTCAACGAGGAATCCTTGATCCTCACTCTTCGAGGTCTTTGCCATATGCTTTAATGTTACTTTGTCTTTTGGTCAAATTGGGATCCCCTTTCAATACCACTGTCGAATCACCCATCTCACACTCATTGCGAGTCCTCTCCAATCCACCTTTGTCACTCCTAAGGTAAACAACCACTGCATACTTCCACCCCTTGCAACCGTAGTGGCAAAAAAGCTTTCCACAATTGTAAGGTCTCATACCTTTAGCATAACTCCCTTACAAACCCCCTTGATCTTTACGACTGTGTCCATACTCAAAATAACTCCATAGTTCGTGGTTTCAAACAGAGGCAATCCTAGTTCGTCCACAACATGTTGAGCAATAAAGTTGTGCGTTGTGCGCAATCAATCAGAATGGTCACCATTCGTTCATTAATAGTACCTCGCAACTTCATGGTGCTTGGATTCGATAAACCAACCATTGAATTTAAGGACAACCCTACAAGATTTTCCACCTCCTCGACAGTTGTCACTATCGCTATCTATAATTTAGGGTGTTTCCTTCACTCATCTTACGAACAATTCTGATTCATGGTGTTTGGATGCACTCTCCTGCATATCCTTAGACTTACAACGATGCCCGGAAGTAAAGTTCTAATCGCAACGAAAACATTATCCTCTTTCTTTACGCGCTTGGAACTCCACATCTAGTAATCGGCGGCTAGGTCCCTCTTTCTTAGCACTTTTGGCAGCCGAAGATCACAATGTAATCATCCTCATCGGAAATGTTTCAGTCAGCTTCGACACTTCATGCTTGATCGTCGTGAGTTTGCTTTTGGGATCTATCCTTGAGCTTTTCCCCCATTTTGGGCTTTTACCTTCTTCCTACCGAACCAATTCCTGGTCTTCTATTTTCTGGGCCAAACGCATCATTTGGGCAACCCAATCGGTTCCAACACATCTAACTCGGCCTAAATCACCATATTAAGCCCTTTGAGGAATGTCTCCTCCGATACTTCATTTGTGAGCTGTGTCATGGGAGCTACCAATGTATCGAACAAATTCTAGTAACCTCCACTGTAGTCTCTTGCTTGATTCTCAAAAGCTGACCGCACACCGCTCCCGTTCTTGCCGATTGGAAATGTGCCAACAACCTCTATCTTAAGATCTCTTCAATCAGCTAACGATTCCCTCTCCTCCTTCGATTAGTACTAGTCGAGAGCTACACTGTTGAAGCTAATCACAGATACACTGAGTTTTCAGTATCAGAGAGCTTATGGATATGAAAATACTTGTTGGCGCGAAAGAGCCACAAGTACGGATCCTCTCCCTTAAACATGAGCATCTTTGCTTTCTTGAATTATCTATGATTCGTTTCTCCTTCTAGCTTCTCCTTAATCGCCGATTTTAGGATTTCATCCACCCGTTGTGATATCTCTTCTCCTCCTTCCAACTTCGATTGCAGTGTTGTTTCCTTACCCATAGTCGACTCTCTACTTCACCGGAACATCGTAAGCTCTACGTCAACTTTGCTAAAAGGTTCATAGTCTTGTCGAAGTTTTTCTGTTGTTGTTCTACTTGAATACTCAACTTCTCCATATTCTTGGTTAGGTTTGCTAACGATCTTTAAACTTCCAATATCTTCTTGACTCCTTTGATCACTTCAATCTCCTGGTCGATTGCATCAACACGTTCTTCAAATTTCTTCTCCATCTTCTTCGAATTGCCTAGAATGAAATGCTCTGATATCAATATGTTAGGTAACCCTTATAAGTCACTATTGAAGTAGAAAAAGAAGACGACACAAGGAGTTTACGTGGAAAACCCTAATTCAGGGAAGAAAAACCACGGTAGAAAAGGACTTATTATTTTATGTCATATTTACAATAGACCCAATCTCAGATATAAATAGAATGAGATGAAACCCTAATTTAGCAAATATAGTAAAAATACAAAAATGCCCTTAGGGCTAATTCAACGTATGTCAACAGTTACACTATGATGTTATTGAATGAAAAAAGCCCTTAGGCAGTACACTCCTCTCTCTCTATGAGTGTTCTCTACTAAACTTAAAGCTGAAAATGAAATACCTCCCGTACTAAGATATAAAACCTCCCTAGAAGATGCTCACCACGCTCACAATGGTCCCTCCCTCACTTCCACAAAATAACTAACTCCCTTCCTCAATTTCCTTGCTACCTCTTCTCTTGTACTGATGTATGATTGGGGGTGACAGAAGATGAGACCCTAGCTGCATTCAAAGAAGAAGCACGCACGACAAATTTGAAATCCCTTAGAACCCTAAGCAGTGTCATGCATGAGGAAGTCGTGCATGGGGAAAAAAATGACAGCCATCATGCATGGGGAAAAAGACGACAGCCACAACTTCTTGACCCAACCCATTCTACCCAGCCTGCATGATCCATACCTTTCAGACATGGAGTATGTTTTTTTCCAATGTAGATCGAAGTGACCTAACCCAACGAGAAGCACAAAAGTCGTCTTTAATTTGTTTTGCTCAACTTGCATGCCCTAGGCCCTTGTTTATTAACAATTTCACATTGCCGAAGACCATCTTACATGAAGAGTTTCGAGGGGTTTTCTTCTACATGTGATTTTTGGATGAATTACCTTCTGATTACAACTCTGATTGAGCTTGAATGTAAAGGGATCAACATCTTTTATGGGTTTATGACAGATGGAAGTGTTCAAACTTTGGTGACGATCAAATATATGCCTCGGTTTCCAAGATTAACCCGATCTTCCCTAATTCTCCCTACATCTACAAGCCAGTAAGCCACAAAGAATTAAAATAACACGACACTGGTTACTCATGGTAAATAGCAAAAATGTACTAACCAATCCTCAAAAGAGACATGATAACAGAAGGAATATCCTTAAAGAAATCAGAAACTGAAGCTGGACTGGAGGCACTAAAATTTAGAACATTTCATATCTCTTCCACGTGCTGGACCACAATGGCAATAGCTTCTAGATAATGAGAATCTCTCTGTTTGATATTTTATTCATGCCATTCCTCTTAAAGAAATCATGATATTTTAGTCATGCGGGTTATCTCTCCCTAGCTGCCATCTATGCATAGACAAGTTGTTCATAGCTTCTTTGGTTGATATACTTTTGGCGGGCCTCTACTATGCTTTCTTGGTGTTCTCTTCTAAAAATCCAGGATTTGAATTCAGTTCAGGTCATTCGTTTCCAACATATTAAATTCCAGATATAAGCAGTTTTTTTATACCGTATCCTTTATGTATTTGTATTGATTGTTTGGCTCTTGGTCTAATGTGCATGTTGGTACAGAACTTTAGCATTTGTGTTGATACATCATGATTCAGAAGGTTTTAAATTTAATACTATTTTTTTAATCGGCCTGTATATTTATTTACTTTGTTGTTATGTTAGTGTATTTGCTTATGGCTGTTTTCTGCAATTGTACTGCAGTTCAAAGGATATTCTCATGCGTGTAGTGGCACATAATCTTTCTCCTGAGTTGACTCTGGTGGAAAAGGTTTGCTTTTGAAAAATTATTATTTTTTCTTATTTCTCTCTATTCTTCGAATGCTGAATCTTCAAAAGTTGTACTATTTTGTGTTTACTTATCCTAGGGGTATTTGATATCTTTTCCAATCTCCCAATTCTCAAGGTAATGACCCCAAATCCTGAGTGTGCAACCGTAGAGACGACAATCCTTGATGCATTGCACATAATGCACGATGGGAAATTTTTGCATCTTCCGGTTTTAGATAGAGGTGAGAAAGGGTCTGCTTGTTTCACAAGTTTTCGAACCCAAGATATTATTAACCAGGGAATTTGACATGCGTTTTTCATACCCTACATAATGATGAGATTTTTATGCCTAGGAGATGGAACAATATATAGCTTCAGTAATTAATACATTAATATCAATTATTCATTACTATTCATTTGAATTAATTATTAAATATAAATATTTTATTTAGACTTAATAAATTTAATTATTATTATTAATTATCAATATTCTAATTAATTTATATAAATTTAATCCTTTTTAGTAAGTAATTTAAAAAATTAAATTATGTTTAATAAATATTTAATATAAAAGTATTAATTTATTTTTAGGGGTTGTTTTCAAATATAGCAAAATGAACCAAAATATTCACAAATATAGTAACATTTCGGAATCTATCAATGATAGACATTGATAGATATTGATAGACTTGTATCGATGTCTATCAGTGACATTGATGGACACTGGTCTATCGGTGTGTCTCAGTATCTATCATTGATTGATTATGAAATTTTGCTACAATTGTAAATTTTTTCAGCAGTTTTCCCACTTGAAATAATTGAGTAATTTTAAATTTAATTCATGAATACATAAATTGGTCTTGCATTTAATTAAGTAATTATTTAATTTTGGTTTGCATATACTAAATTGATAAATTGAACACATATATTTAACTTTCAAACATCAATTATCCTGCATATCTAGACATAAACATAATTATCTCAGACATTTAAAACCCATATTTTGAAATCCCAGATGTTTAATAATAAAATCCCTAATATCGAAGTGATCTTTAATGATAATATTTATTATGCAGATGGGTTCGTTGTTGCTTGTGTAGATGTTCTACAGATCACACACGCTGTAATATCCACGGTAAAGTAATAATTTGGATATGAGAACACCATGAAGAGGCCAGATACAAAACGAGTTGAGCCCAACCAATTAGACCTATTTATATACTTGTCATGAAAAACACGCTGATTATGCTTGAACCAAATCTTTGATATCAGGGCATTGACTGCATTTTCCTGTAGAGGGTAGTAGTGATCCAATTCGCATGGAAAGATTGCCCAAATACCCAATGGAGGTTAAGATAAGAAAATAGTTTCCATCAACAGCGGCTTGGGAACGAGCAATAAATCGAATGTTGCAAATCTTCACCATTAGCCAAACATAGAGGACAAATGGAAGGAGATAGGTAGTGAGACTGGAGCTTATGCTGCAAGGTGGCCGAGCAATTAGGACAGCCAAAAATCAAAATCCACACAAGGATATTAATTTGTTTAGGGCTTTTTGATTTCCAGAATGCTTGAAAAATCTCTTTATCAAGAGGAGATGATGAAACCAAGTGCTTTGACAAAGACTTCACTGAAAATTTTCCAGAGGAGTCCAAAGACCAATGCTTAGAATCAGGTTCAAGAGAGACTTTTGCCCAATAAACTACTCATTAGCTGCTGAAATTAAAAAATTTCTTCATCTTTTATCTGTTTTTGATAAAGCAAATTCCATGACCAAGTATCTGGATCCCAATGGTTACAAATATTACCATTTGGTAGTGAAGCAATACGAAAAAGCTAGGGACCCATTTTGAATGGACTGTCACTTGGAATGGTCACACATACAAGCATTTATCTCAATCACCAAATACCAGGCGGTGGTCATTGGATTTTTCAGGGAAATTTACTGTTAGCTCCTTATCCAAATACTAGAGCCCTAAGGGTATTAATATTCTGGTGTGGATAATGATTTTTGGAACATTGCATTGTTCCACTACTCTACAACATAAGCTCTCGGCACATTACCTTTCTCCTTCTATTTGTCCATTATGTATGGCGAGCAGTGAAGATTACAACACTTATTTTTTGACTGCTTGTTTTCTTGTTCATGTTGGTGGCGTTTATTATCATATTTTAATCTTCATTGGATCTTCGGAAGCTCTTTTTGGAAGAATATCACTCAGATCTTGGTTGGCCCCTTATTATCCTCTAAATCTCAAATATTATGGTCCAACATAGTCAAGGCTCTAATATATAAGATTTGGTTCGAACGTCATAGGGTTTTTCACGAAAAATCACTTGATTGGTCAGATTGGTTGTGCTCAACTTGTCTTCTTGCCTCATCATGGTGTTCTCAATCTAAAGTTTTGCAAATTATTCCATTCAGGACATTAATTTGAATTGGAATGCTTTTATTTCTTCAGTTTAATTGATGTCTTTGTTTTACTTGATTCGTATCTTTGTTCACTTTGTTGTTCTTGGTATCTTGTATTTTTGAGGTCTAGATTTTGACTTTTTTCATCATATCAATACTTTTCCGTTTTAAAAAAACTCAGAATAAGGTTAATAATGTTTACACCAATACAAAGCATGAAAAAATAAAATAAAAAAATCATTAAAAGAGGAAGAAGAAATAGGTGACCCAAAACTTTAAATTTTGTTTTAATAGGATTCTAAAGTTTATAAAGCATCTGATAAGCCTAAATGTTTAATTTCACGTTTAATGTCCCTAAAATATTTTAATTTTATGTATAATAGGCCCTTCAATAACATTCATGTATCAAACAGATGCAAAATTGAAAGTTGAGGGTCTAATTAGATATAAAATTATTTTTTATGTTTGATAGAAAAGTAAATTTTAAAAGTTTCGAATATGATAAGACCTATTGGATACATGATTAATAGTTAACTTTAGGAGTTGTATCAATTTAAACCATGAGCTAATAATTGTAACGATTTAAACCTTAAACTTTCATAAATATATCAATTGACACCTCCTTCAGACTTAGTAAGTGTTATAAGTGAATTAATTCACACTCTTTATTAAGATTATGTTTGAAAACATCCATGCATTCAATTCTTACATACATGTAGACTTCTTCAAATGTCAGATTAATAAAAGGGAAAATATTTTAAATGACAAAACTGCCAAAAAAAAAATATTTACAACTAATAGCAAAATATTAGTCTATCTGTGATAGACCGCGATAGACGACTATAGACTGCTATCTGTGTATAATTGTAAACATTTTACAGATAGACACCGAGTCTATTGCGGTCTATCACAAATAGACTGTGATATTTTACTATTAGTTGTAAATATTTTGGTTCATTTTCCTATATTTGAAAACAAATAAAATGAACAATTAAAATTGATGTATGGACAATTTTCAAAGGAAATTTTTATAAAGACTCTAAATTGATTTGCTTATGAAAGTTTAGGGGTTTAGTTGATAAAATTATAAGTCTTACTCAATGTTTATCCAAATAGAACATAATGGAAGGTGTTAATTAATATACTTGTGGAAGTTCAGGGTTTAAATTGATACTATTATTAGTTCAAATTTAAATTAATTCAACCCCCAAAGTTTTTGGGGGTGTAAATTAAAAATTTCTCTAATATTAATTACAAAGTTGTGATAAATCATTATAAAATTATCTGCATAAATATATTTGCAAAATCATTGAACTTTAAATATTTAACAAGATTTTTTAGAAATAGAATGGACTTTTTATATCCAATTATTTTTTTAAAAAAATAATTTACTAAAGATTTAGACAATATTTGTATATCTGTGTCACTGTGTGTGTACATGCAAAATTAAAAGATGAACTAAATATTTAAATGTGGTATATGTTTCGAGCACTTGAAGTTTAGGGAAGTTATGTTTGAGGTGCAAATTTTAAGAGGTTGAATTTTGGGCTGCAAGTTTCATTAGTCTGAGGGAAACCGGAGCTTGGGTCTTGACAAATTCTGTTTGAGGTGCAAATTTCTAAAGCCAGAGAATGTGGAGTATGATGCTGGATTTGGTTTAAATATTATTTATTTAAAAAATATTTATTTTTCTACATTAAGTCGGCAAAACATCAAATATGAAATATCCACAAACATCACTAATATCCATTACAAACTTCAAATGATCTTAATCATCGTACTATCCTTAAAAAAAAAAAAAAAAAAAAAAATTAAAAGTTCACAAATTCATGGATCTATTTAAGTTCAAAATAATTGTTTTTTTCTTTCTTATTATCGAAATATGACTAAGTTCAAAATTAAAATCGTTTCTTAGGAGTTTGTCATTTTTATTTGACTAACTTTAAAATAGCCCCCTAAAACCCATAGCCCGGTAACTGCATCTGCTTTGAATTATTAAAAGAAAAAAAAACAGGAGTTCAATTTTTATTATTTTATTTTGTTTTATTTTTCAATTGGGGATATTATAATACAAAGAGGAGACTATTTTATTTTGAACATATTCATGAGGGGATCTCTTTGGGAGAGGAGGTGGTTGGGTGAAGGTAAAGGGTCTCATCTCTTGAATTGGGGGTGATTTGGAATATTCTGTTGGCTATTATGATTTTTGAAACTGATTAGTCTGGTTTTGTTAAACTGCAAAGTTCTGAATCATTGCTGATGCTTTGTAAATTTAAACTGTTTCGTATAACCTTTGTTCCCAAGTCGATCAGCAATATTATCTTGCGAAGCTGTATGCAACATTCATGCATAAATATTCTATATTTTTGCATAAAGTTATAATCGTTGAAAAAGCTTCCACCTTAATTGTGATAATTACTTTTCTTATCAGGAGATATTGAATATCAATTGCTAATAAAGTTTTTTGTCATTCAAGGTTGAGAGTGGTTCTGGTTCTGTTAATGATGTGGCAAGCACAATGATGCAAAAATTTTGGGATTCAGCCCTTGCTTTAGAACCACCTGATGATCTTGATACTCATAGGTATGAGTTATCTTTAGTAATTATGATGCTCTGCAGACTGCGGTTATCTGATTGTAGTAAGCCTTTTTGAGAATTTTGCAGTGAAATGTCTGCTTTCATGGCTTCTGAAGGGACTCTAAACTATCCATCTCTAGGTCTTGGAAACTCATTTGCTTTTAAATTTGAGGATCTGAAGGGTCGGGTACATCGCGTTAATTGCTGTGAGTGTTGATGGTTTTTTAGAGCTATGCTTTTGAAGAATTTTATTACGTATATGTATGCATATACATGTGTGTGTTTGATGTATTGTTAACAAGATGTAGACCAAGTGTGCTGGTGGTTTAATGCGTTTTCTTTAAGAAACCATTTTATTGAGAAACTGAAATATACAAAGAGAGGAAAGCCTCGAAACCAAGTAGTGTAAACTTTCTAGTTGGAAAAAGTGAAAAAGAGACAGTTATAGATAAAATAACTTTGATTTTAGATATCATGAGGCAGACTAGTTTACGTGTACCTCGACTAATCTCACATAAAAACCTACCTAGACACTACAATATTCGGATGATAAAGAAACTCGTAGGACATTAAATCCTAAGTAGGTAGACTTTCATAGATTAAACCTATTCTCTCTAAGTCCTTTATTAAACCTATGAACTTTTTTTTCCACTAGATCAACCCATGATATGATGGCTACAAGTACAATAACTTCAGCAGTGGACTCAAAATTGAGGCAATAAAAAATGAATTTTTGCTTGATTGAGAATAATTATTTTGTAATGTTCCAACCCTACTTCCACCTTTGACACTAGAGCCTGACCTCGTGTCAAAGAATGCTGCTTTTCTGACTGAAATTGATTCAACAAAGATTGTCCTGTATAAGTCCTGAAAATCTTCAGGAAAAGGAAGCTAGAGACCTCAAAACCTCTATTAACTACCACCAACGACTAGTAGCTTACATTCAAGGTTATTGGAATAACTTGATCTTGGACGTGCTGCAACTCCTGTGCTCATACCTTCACCTACTTCCTCTGGCTCGCTCTTTCTTTCCATTGAGTATGGTGGCATTAACCCTTGGTGTTAGTCGTTAAACAAGCAGGGGTAAAAAATATATGTAAGGTACCTAGATAAGAATATTAGTATAGTATTAGTAAGGGGTATACAGGTAGTTAGATGTATTAGTTTTGTATATTATGTTAGAATAATCAACTTAATTAGAATACAGTACAAAGGTGCATGGGAGAATAAATAACAAAGAATGCAAGAAAGGAAAATCTAATAAAGGAAAATACTAAAAAAGAAAATACTAATTAGGGTTTATTTTAACACCCTCCCTCAAACTCAAGTCAGTAGAAGAAACTACTTGAGTTTGTGAAGTGATGATTGAAGCGGCTAGATGAAAATCAAGGTGGTAGATGACAAAAACTAAAGTGAACTTCCAAATCAAATCACGGTAGATCTGGGCTGGAAACAAAGGCCCACGAACTTCTAGGTTGGAATTGATAAAAATCTAAAAACAGAACCCACGAAAAGACCGAATTGAAAACAGAACAGAGACCCCTAAAGATATGAAAACAGAGACCTAATGCAAAACAGAGGCTGAAAAACAAAAACTAAACCGTGTAACCAATTAAGCAGATGAACTAAATTGAACAGGTTTATCTGAACCAAATTGGTTCGACTGAAACTGAACCGGTCTATCTGAACCCATCGATATGAGTGAAAACATAAAACCGGGTCATGATACTAAAACCCACGAGCGAATTGGAAGCAAATTCCGTGGATTTGAGCAGCAGATTTGAGTGGACGTGAATCTAAGGAGGTAGAACTGAGGCGAATGAGAATTTGAGGTGGATCCGAGTGTGTGTGGTTTGAGGCGCCAGATCCATGGTCGACGAGATAATTTGCAAGATGGATCTAAGATTGATGGCCTATGCGCGATGAATCCGTGGTGGCTGATTTCATGGGTGATGGGGTTGCAAGTCGACGAGGGGAGAATTTATGAGACCCATGAGCTAAGATCTGGGCAAACGATTGAGGTAGGCTGGCTGGAACGGCGGCTCGAGTTGGGCAAGGTGGCCAACCATCAATGGTGATAGGATGTGGATGGGTTTGGAACAGATGCGGTGGATCTAATCGTGAATGGCCGGGTTTGGGCAGGACAATGTGGAGCTTGGGAAGGCGGCGGTGTGGGTTGAGTGGATTTGATTGACCAAGGTGCTATACAGATCTGGACAGCGAGAGTAGGACTTGTGGCAAGGGACAGATTTGCTCGAATCTGCCTCCATCGACGACCGTCGACAGCGGCAGAGGAGGCTAGAGTTCAATTGTTCTTGAGGCGACCCCAGGCGCTCGCCTAAGATAAAAGGGCACAACGAAATGGGGTCAGTGCGCTTCTTGTAGTGCCTGGGCGAGCTACTTCAAGGAGGTGCTAGGTGAGTGCCTCATGAATATAACCTTTTTTTTTTTTTTTTTTAATATATTAGATACGCACGAAGCTTAATCAGCAAAGCACACATTAAACCTTTCGACGGCTGGTTCAACTTCGACTGATTCATCTTTTTCGATTTATTCTTCTTTCTCGACATCTGGTTCAGTAGATCTTCTCTTCTCCTTTATGACTTCTGCTTCTCTTCTGCGAATAGCTTCCTTGGGTTCTTCTTTGTGTGGGCTTTTGTGTACATTTGCATGGGTTTGATTTTGATTTCTAAGTAAGTCTTTAAATAATAAAATTATCTTCTTTGGCATGGGTGATTCTGAATTCTTGAGAAAATTCTCAATTATAAAACTATATTATAGTATTATGTTATATATTATTTTATTCAGTTCCGGTGGATGGGGTGAGATATTTCTTAAGTTTAGTTTCTAGTTTCAATATTATAAAATTATTTGAAACATTATATTAAAACTGTTTTCCATGTTACTTCTTTGGCAGTAGCATCTAGGTGATTTTTTCTTAAGGTTAGTACTTTAGTTTCTATTCTTTTATTTTATCTAGATGATTTTTTATTTAGTTTCTAAGTAAGTTTTTGTTCATTGTTCATTCTTAACGACTTTATTATTATCAGATGTTATTGACATTTGGATGTTTTTACTATTTAGGATTAACTTTTAAGGCTTTAACAATTTATGTGACTATATTTATATAAATTTATGTTCTCTATAAATATATTATTTATTTATTTATTTATTGCGACTCACTTCACTCAGGGGATTCCTTCTTTTTGCTTTTTGCTTGGAGGCGATCAAGAGACTTGTCGCCTTGAGCTGTGCCTTGCGCTTTGAAAACATTGAGCAATATGACAAAATTCTAGGCTTTGGTACCATGTTAATTTTGTATATCATATTGAATAATCAACTTAATTAGAATATAGTAAAAAGGTGCATGGGCGAATAAATAACAACTAAAGAATACAAGAAAGATAAAGGAAAATACTAAATAGGCCATAACCCCAAATTTACTTTAACGAGATGGGAAGTTATTGAATGTTCTTATAAATAGGAGGAGGGCAAGTGAGTGAAGGTAGACGTTAGTTGAGAGTGGTTAAAGGCTTGAGTTAGTATGCTCAAGAGGGAGGTTTCCAAGTACCTTGAACTTGGTTTATCTTGTATTTCTTCATCATCATATTTCAATATATTCAGATCTTATTCTAGTTAGGAAGTATCCTAATAATATATTGGTAAGAAAAATATATAGTGAGCACTACGGATGGTGGATTTGCAAAGATCGTTTTTAATCTTCTCCTAAAGAATAGAAATTATAGGGTAGATTACTAGATTCTATTTAGTGGAACTAATTATTGATAATTGTTCTCTTAGGCACTGAGACCTTGGATGAGTTGGTATCGACTGTGATGCAAAGGGTTGGTGCTACTAATAGTGCTAGTCATCCCTTGCTTTTGGTATGTTTCTTGCAACTTTTTCCGACTGCATTTTTTTCAAAGTTTATTGTGTAAGTCAAGAGTTTTGTTTCTTTTACAAGTATGAAGATGATGAAGGTGATAAAGTAGTTCTTGCTGCTGATGGCGATCTCTCCAGTGCTGTAAACCATGCCAGGTCCATAGGACTAAAGGTAGTTAATTTAGTAAAAGTATACTTTCATGTTCTTACTCTTTTTTTTTTTTTTTTTTCAAGTATTTAACTTTCATGTTTTTCTTGTTATTCTTAAGATTTCTTGGTTCCCCAAATGTTTTTTGCAGTTTTATTTGTGCGACATTACTGGTATATGTCAAATTGTTCATTATATTAAAGGACATTTTTTTAATACGAGACACAATTGCACTGATAAATCAATGTACTAAAAGAGAAAAAGATACCCTTAACTGAAGGTAAGGAGTAAAAAAAGGGTTTAAATTTAATTGTTGTGTTAAGATAATTCAATTTGAATTATAAGATTGTGAGTTAAGGGGGAAAAGGAAAAGGAAAAGGAAAATAAGTATTTGTTAGTAATCAAAGTAGGGTTTTCACTTGGGGTTACAAATATGTGTGTGTGTGTGTGTTGAAGGAAAAAAAGAAAAGATAAGAGGAGCCACCTACCTTAGCCGCATGCAGCTCGAGTAAGCCATCTTCTTCTTCCTTTCCCTCTCACCTACACACTGTCTCCCTCCCTCTTAACCTCACAAGCCATTTGCGACCGAGTTGCAATGGGAAGGGGCTCTTTGCTGTTGTCCTTCATGCTGCTTCAGCCTCTGCTTGTTGGCCACCTCCAACAATAGCTGCCGTGCATCTCTGCCAAACAACCATTGTCGAGTAGGGCGCCATCTGCGAGTCGCCACTGCAACAGTCGTTCATTGCTGGTTTGAGTCCCCTCTAGGTCGCCCAGACCTCTGTTGATGCTGACAACCACTGCCCAACCCTTTGTCGTTGCTGTTTCGGTGGGTTTTGTCGGAATCTTGGATTTAGGTAAGGTTTTGGTATTTTGGTAGGTGTTTGAGGATTTTCTTGAAGATTCTTGAATACCCACTAACTTATGGCCCAATTGGTTGATGTCCATTGTGTTTCAACTTTCGATTCAAGTTTTGGAGGAGTTTTGAAGTCGAACACGTGCTGTCCAGCAAGTTGGAGGCCAATTTTTGCAAGATTTTGGTAAGTATTCGTGCTTTCATGGCCATCTGGAGTGTTAATAGATGTGGTTCATGTTCAGGTTGGGCTATCGGATTGAAGTTTTGAAGTGGTTTTGGATCAAACCACGTGTTGGATAAGTAATTTGAAGTTTTTATAAGTTAAACCTATCTTTTGGAATGAGGTCCTAAAGTTTGAAGTTAAGTTTGTTTTTGTTTTGTGTTAGTGGCTTTGATCTAAGAGCACTTTGAGCCAAGAGGAAAATTATGTTTCTTGTTACTTAGCCTTAATTTCAAGGTAGGTAATCTTACTACTGGAATCGTCTTTAAGCCAGACGACACAGATAGTATAATAGTGATTGGTTTTTCCTAGTAGATATAGAGAAGATTGTTATGTTACATCATTACAGAAGTTATATGAGCATGATAAAATTTGTATTTGACATCATATTATTATGTGTGGGACCCCGAAATATGTTGCAAGTGAGATATGTTAGTGATAATTGCCCTCCAACCAATAGTTTGGATATTCTGTTAGAGGTTTGTTACCCTTTGAGTTCACTAGAGGTTGTGATCCTCTGAGTTCACTAGCGTATTCCTTCGGGTTCACTAGAGGTTGTAATTCTTCGGGCTCACTGGAGGTTATGTTCTTTTGGGTTCACTAGAGGTTGTGATCCTTCAGGTTCACTAGAGACTTTGAGCTCCTTCGGGATCACCAGATAGAGGTTTGTGTTTCCTTTGAGATTCACTAGATTTATGGGTACATCTCACCTGTGCTAGGACAAATTGAATTATTCACCCAGATAACCATTAACGATTAGTTGATGTATGCCTGCCTGCAAGTATGATTGCATTTATTACCCTGATAATGAGGTTACTTAATGAGTATTTTTATACTCACCATCTAGGAAGCATGAACATGGACGCGAGATACGTGACACGATAACATGTCGATCTCTGAAAATGTAGGACACGACACGTTGGGGACACTATTCTTTAATTATTTTTAATAATTATGTATATAATTATTAAAAATAATATTTTTTTATTAAGTATTTAAAATATTATTTTTTATTAAGCACTAGTACTACTTTCTTTATTAGTTATTACAAATAACATTTTTTTTTAAAAATTAATAAAGGAAAGAAAAGGTCATTTAAAAGAGAAAATAACCCCGAGCCTATTTGAGGGAAAAAAATCCAAGAGCCTATTTGAGGGAAAAAAATCCTATGGCTACATCACATGAATGGGATGTAATAAGGCCCAAAGCCCAAAGCAAAAACCCTAAACCTAAATAATATTTCTTTTTTCATTCTTGCACTATTCTTTCTTCCCATGTATAGCTGCCCTCCTCCACCCTCCTCTTTGATTCTTCACTCCCTTCTCCCGGTGTCGAAGTTGTATGTTGACCACCTCTCTCTACTGTCGTCCAAGTTATTCGACCGTCCTCCGCTGACTACCCCTCTCCAATGCTGCTGGTTGTTTTTATAGGTTTAGTTTTTTTCTTTCCTTTTTTTTTCTTCTTTTGTCTATGTGTACCACACCTTCTCACTTGTCCAAAAAAAAAAAAAATGATAAATAAAAGGGAACATGGATTTTTGTTTGTCTGACACGTTAGAAGCGTTTCCGACTTATCCGTGTCCGACTGGTGTCCGACATTGACACTTTGCCCAAAGTGACATGTTCATGCTTCCTTGCTTAACATTCATTGTATATGTTTTCAAGAAAAGCATGGCAAGAAGAATCTGTGATTGTGCCATGGGACCAGTTTAAAGCTTCCGCTTAGTATTTTCATGTTTTGAAACAAGTCTAAGTGTTCGAATTTTAGAATCTTTATTGTTGCATTTCAACATTCTTTTTAAAATAATTGAGATTCAACCCTTCGTCACTTTGATTCGTCCAAACAATTTTTTTAAAAAATATTTTCTAATTTTATCTATTCTTTCTAGGGACCTCGGGCAAACATTTTAAGATATTTGAGTATTTTAGAAAAGTTGGGTTGTTACAGTTAGTATCAGAGTCTAAGATTGTAAGTAATGTAAATCAAGTCCAGAATATCCTACATTACTTCAATATAAGTCCAGAATATCCTTATGACCCATTAACAGATTCTTTGTCCTCGTCAAGTATGACCCATTAACGGTTTATTGACTTGATGCATTCATAGAGCATGTTTCCCTTGACTGAGAATTTGATATAGGTTAGGTATGCATGGTTGTTAGGAGATGGCACCACGAGTGAGTCAGAAGAAGAGACAGATGAGGTAGGAATGTTAGAGGGGGAGTACAAAACTCACAAGTACAAGATTCTCAAGTTCGAGACCCTTTTGCATTGCAAGATCCTCCTCAGCCATGTGATCCTTTAGGTTTAGAGGAATAAGAAGTTGCATCAGGAAGTCAGTCCCAGAATGTACCTGTGCCTTTGCAGACATGCACTCCACTTGTCTTTCCATGCGATTATGCTGCATTGGCCGCGCAGATAGGATTAGTTGTTACAATAGTCGTGATGGGGAAAATAAAGGACATAGTGGTTGATCAGATAGCTCAGCATGCCCAGTCTCAGCAAGTACTACCCCAATAGGTTCCAGTGCCACAGTTTCAAACTCAGAATCAAAACTTTCAAGACTTGTCACTAGAAGCAAAGCATTTGCAGGATTTCAGAAAATATAATTCTCGTACATTCAGTGGGTCATTGAAGGACCCTACCAAGGCAGAACTATGGTTGTCTTCAATAGAGAATTTTCCGTTATATAAAGTATTCGGATGACCAGAAGCTTCAGTGTGTCATTTTCATGCTTACAGATAGTGTCAAAATTGTGTGGCAATCAGCAGAGAGGATGATAGATACTAGTAGTGGACCGGTAATGTGGGAGCAATTCAAGGAATGCTTCTACGAAAAATATTTCTCCGCTAACCTGAGATACAACAAACAAAGAGAATTTCTAGATTTGAAGCAAGGCGTCATGGCCGTAGAAGAGTATGACTAGGAGTTCGATAAGTTATCCCGCTTTGCTCCTAAGATGGTCACTATAGAGTCGGAAATAGCAGAAAGATTTGTTCAGGGAGTTAGATGCGGTGCGAGGTTTGGTGCAAGCCTTTGACCCAACCACCCATGTAGTAGCATTCTGGGTCTGACTTCCCGTTTAAACTCCTTGTTCCCCTTGACCCAGAAGGGTCACGAGGCAGAAGGAGACCTTCTAGTGCAAGAGGGTCTTAGACCTAGGGGTTTTGGACTTGTGGGTCTCGAAGTTCTGGATTTCATCCCTCTCTAGCATTTCTACCCCGACTACCTCTTCTACTGACTGTATGTGCCATTTCCTAGCCATACATTATCAACCTATATCAATTCTCAGTCAAGAAAACATGTCAATTATGGCATTAAATCCGACAAGGTCTTGTGCATATTATTTTAGGAACATTTTCTTAAGGAACATACCTGGTGATGGCGAAGAATCCACTATTGACCAAAAGGAATAATCTGGACTTACATTGTAAGTTAGTTTACAAAAAGCTTAGGCTCTGATACCGACCGTAACGACTTTTCTAATATTTACTAGGACATTATTACATACATGCATAAATCTCGAATAAACATTTTTACTCTTTGCTCAGACAAGATAAAAGGATTTCATATATCAAATAGAAATAATAAAATATCACTAGAACAGTTTAAAACATTTGCTCAGGGTCCCCCTAGAAACATAAGATAAAACTAGAAAATAGTTAAGAATTTAAATGTTTTAACATAAAAGATTCTAGAATTTCAAATACTAAGACTCGTTTTAAACATAGAATTATGAAAGCTTTTGTCTGGTTCCAATGGTATGGTTACGGATTCTTCTTGTCTTTCATCGATATGTCCTTGCCCTTACCTGAAAAACATATCATAAGAAAGGGTGAGTATAAAAGTACTCAATAAGTAACCTTACTATTGGGGTCAGGCTATGCATTTATGTCCAATAAACGCAAACATGCTTGTGGGACATGCATAATTCAACCATTCATAGATGGCCATCTAGTGAATGGTTTATCTCGTCCTACCACATATCTGGTGGCTTGAAGACTTGCATAATAACATGAAAGTGAACCCATTGGTCCATGGAACTATAACATAGTAGTGAACCTGTCGATCCACGGAACTTTAATACAATGGTGAACCCATCGATCCATGGAGTTGTAATATAATAATGAACTCATCGGCCCACGGAGCTGCAAAATGTAATAGTGTTGGGTGGGCACACTGGTCACTTTCTTACCGTAGCATTTAACATATTATCAATAACATTCACAACATCACTCATGGTACATGTCTCAGGGTCACACATATTCGTTCGGTCACATGCAAATAACTTCATGCTCGTAAAACTTTATTCACATAACTTGTTATGCTTCTGAATATTATCCGAACAAAACAAACATTATCATTCAGTCTATATCGCCTGGCTCACACATCAGTTGCGATGACGAAACACAACGTGGCGGCAAACTGCAGGTTGACGGTGACGGAAGCTCCTTCGATTGGGTTGTCGCAAGTGGCTAGATGAGAGAGAGGGAGAGAGATCAATGGGCAGATGCGCGTGGGTGCCCAAAATGTAGTGTGTTTTCTCTCTCTATATTGTGCAAATTGAGAACAAGATGGAAAATCCTAGGGTTGCGAGCATTGACCTTTCCTTTTTATTCTTTTTTCCATTCTTTGACCCCTAAACCATGCACACGCACAGATATATTTAAATTTTCATATATACATTTTCCTTTCCCTTTTTGTTTTCAAATCTCAAATTCTTCCAAAAATTTAGACCCTGTTTGGTACCCCATTTGGTTGTTTATTTTTGTTTTTGAAAATTAAACCTATTTCATCCATATTTCTTATAATGATTGACATCTTTCTTAAGTACAATGGTTGAATTCTTAACCAAATTCCAAAAACAAGAATAACTTTTTGAAAGCTACTTTTTTTTAGTTCCCAAAATTTGGCTTGATTTTTTAAACTATTGGTGAAAAGTAGATAACAAAGGAAGAAATCTGATGAGCGTTGGGTCGACTGTTGAGTGACTGGTGAGAGATCTAGGAGTGGGGGCGACCGGAGATGGCGGAGAGTTCTGAGTCTCAGACGAGCGGCAAGGTCACGAGATCAAGAGGAAAACTGGAAGGGGATGTCGGATGGAAAGGAGATTTGACGGTCGATGACGAAGTTTTGGGGGGAGGGGTTGGTGGTAACTTATCTCTAAATGGCCAAATTTGATATTTATATTTATATATATTTTTTAAAAACTAAGGGGTTTTGTTCGGTTTTACATTCAGTTTGAAAATTATACGAAATCGAATAGAACTGCATAATTTGGTTTCTAGCCTAATTTGGTTCAGTTTGGATTTGGTTTCACAATCGGTTTGGTTTTCATGGTTTGAATGACCACCCCTAAATTTTAGAACCCTTTATGTTCATGCTGAAATCGAAGGGATTTTTTTATATCTAGTGGACTGCTGAATTTAATATTTGATACTGGTGCTTGCTCTCTAATTTCTTCTTATTCTTCGAAAACCACTTGCAGGTGTTAAGGTTGCATTTGGATTTTCCTGAGTCGATCCAGCAAAGAGAACCTGAAATTGATGCAACAATAGACCAGAAACGTGGACCGTTGCCTTCATATTCTGGTGCATTTGCTGCTGCCATTGTTCTAACAAGCATTGGTGTATTGATCTATTTAAGGCGCTCTAAGATGTAATGTTAAAAGACAAAATTATCGAAACAGAAAATGCATGCTCGTAAATTTCGGCACTGGAATACATTACAATACCCAAGTTCTCAAATAAATTGAGACATATAAAGGGAAAGAGTTGCAACACCAATAGGGGTTTAGTAAAATAAATGACAAGGAATGACTTTTGAGGGAGGTTCCACAAGGGATGGGCATTTGAAACATGGTTAGTCTGATCCCTGGATTAGATAAAGCCATATTTTTTGTGACCTTGAGAATTGGTTATAACTTTCTGCTCAGGAAAGATCATTGAGAAATGGATGTTCTGACATGATGTGTTAGAAAAGAACTGAGTTGCATTCGTAATGCTTATACCAATGTGAATTTTTAGTATCCCTGCTTTTTTCAGGTGACTAATTTATGTTTGGATTAATTCTCTCCAAGGGAAGTTTTTCTGGAAGCAATGATTGTTGATATGCAAATGGGAGGCATTGGATTTCTTCTTGAAGAGAGTGGTATTTGGGTAAATAAGTTATTTTGTAACCCACTCAGTGGTGCCATAAAAGCTTCTTTACTTCTGACTTGTTTTCCAACTCATCCACATATTGACCTGAGATTACTTCATATGAAAGAGATTTGTTAGGCTATTGCCCTTGGCCAAAAGTTTCTGAAATCATTCTAATTTTAAGCAGGTCTCGTGTTGTAATCTCTATTTTCAAGGTTTGAAAGCTCTTAAAATGATGAGAATGGGTCATTCTAATTTTAAAGCTTACCTCCACCAGGAGACTCCGTTTCCAAAATTTTCTAAATTGGGATTTAGAGATTCAGTTTAGAGCTTATTCCCCGTCAAGTTTTATTTTATTATTTTTTTCTTATTTATTTATTTTTTCTTTGTATTTGTTGCGATTCTCCAATGATATCAAGTGATTTGAAATTTCAAAGTAAGAAAAAGTGCCAAGAATAAAATTTCAAGATATTTTAATGTTTAATTATGCATTAATTTAAAATAATATTATTCATAGTTATGCAACGCTTTCTCATTCGTCATATATTCTGTCATTTTCTAGTCATTTTTTCTCATTTGTATTAACAATTAATTATATATGCTATGTATTTACTTCTCGTACATATTTGAAAGTAATTAGCTCACTTATAAATATATTTCACACATGCCCATGGAAAGAAAAAAAAAAATTATAAGGATCAAACCACGCTCCCCCTCCCCAACAAAAAAAAAAAAATGAAAAAAAAACTAAGGTGTGGTTTTGAAAATAATTGAAAAGATGGCACCAAAAATCGGATGGTGAGGAAATTTTAATTGCGTTAATGGATTTGCGTTGATGGTCATGCGCTGATCATGCGTTAATCTGTTGAATATGCAGTATACATTAATTGTATATGTGATGATCATGTGTTCTTGCAAAATTAGATGTCATAAACCACTGAAGCGTCATTGCAAAACTAGATGTCACACGAGGTTCATTTAGATTTTGCTAAACCATTGCTAAAATCTAATGTAGATCAATATGTTTGTTTTTTCAACATGTATGGTTTTTCGTTATTTGCCTATTTTAATTTGATGGATTACATACATTGGAAAGAGTCTCTTAAAACATATTTCGTGGTAAATGACCTCGTGTTTGTCATGGTTGAGGAGTGTCTTCAAATCCCGACCCTTGATGCACTGTGAAATGTTCGTAATGCATATAAGGTGTGGATGAAGGCTAATTCGATGGCCCGACTTCACATTTTGGCCAGCATACCTGATGCATTGGCCAAAAGAGTTGAGAACATGGTCATTGTACGTCAGATCATGGACTCATTGCAAGAATTGTTTGAACGCCAGTTCTCATTTTTTTAGCACAAAAGAATGGATGACAAAGAAACCAGTAGTGTCAGTTCCTAAGATAACCTCCAGTCTTTCTTGAATGTTAAGGGACTAACAGAGAAAGCAAGTATTGTTGACTCTGGAAAAGTTCATCGACGAGAATTGTTCTCTGAAATGGAACTTGGAGCTTATTTAGGTTCTGATATTGATCCCACTACTCTCTAGAAGAGGAAGAAGTCTAAAGACAGTAAATGTGATTTATTCGTCTTGGAGATGTGTTTGGTAGAGAATGATGATTTTGCCGGGATACTTGATTCATGTGCTACTAATCATGTAAGTTCTTCCTATCAAGGATTTAGTTCCTGGAAAACATTGGAAGATGGAGAGTTGACTCTTCGAGTCGGTACTGGTGAGGTTGTTTCAGTTGTTGCTGTAGGCAGACTGAAGTTATTTTTGGACAAGAAATGTTATCTATTATTGGATAATGTTTTCGTAGTTTCTCATATCAAGAGAAACTTAATTTCAGTTTCTTGTTTGATTGAACAAGGTTATATCGTCCCCTTTTCTGAGAGTAAAATGTTTATTTTTTGGTTCAATAGAAAATAACTCGTATGTACTAAAACTGTTAGACATAAAAGCCTTGCTTAATACTGAAATGTTCAAAATAACGACAACTGCAAAAAAACCAAAGGTTTCTCCTAAGGAAAACGCCAATCTTTGGCATCTAAGGTTAGGTCACATCAACCTCAATAGGATTGAAAAGTTGGTGAAATGTGGACTTCTAAATGGTTTAAAAGAAAACTCCTTACCGATATGTGAATCATACCTTGACGGCAAGATGACCAAACAACCTTTTACTGGAAAAGGTTATAGAGCGAATGAAACTTTGGAGCTTATATATTCAGACCTCTGTGGTCCAATGAGTGTTAGAGCTCAAGGTGGGTATGAATATTTCATCTTTTTCATAGATGATTATTCAAGATATGGGTATCTATACCTAATGCAACATAAGTCTGACGCTCTTGACAAGTTCAAGGAGCATAAGGCTGAAGTTGAAAACTTGTTAGGTAAGAAGATAAAAATACTACGATTTGATCGTGGTAGAGAGTATATGGACTTAGAATTCCAAAACTATATGATAGAACATGGAATCATGTCCCAACTCTCGGTCCCAGATACACCTCAGCAGAATGGTGTATCAAAAAGGAGAAACAGAACCCTATTAGACATGGTTCAATCTATGATGAGTTATGCTCATCTTCCAGACTCTTTTTGGGGATTTGTAGTGGAGACCGCATGTTATATTTTGAACAACGTTCCCTCAAAGAGTGTTTCTGAAATGCCTTTTGAGCGGTGGAGAGGCTGTAAAAGTAGTTTACGCCACTTCATGATTTTGGGATGTTCGGCCCATGTGCTGGTGGCTAACCCTAAAAAGTTGGAACCGCGTTCGAAAGTTTGCCCCTTTGTAGGCTACCGATGCTATCTTCTTGGAAGAAGACCACATTAGGGATCATAAACCACGAAGCAAGCTTTTTTTATATGAGATTTCTAATGAGACTACTGAGAATTCAACAAGAGTTGTTGAACAGACTGATAGATCAACAAGAGTTGTTGATGTCGGTTCATCTAGTCAACCATCTCAAGAGTTGAGACTGCCTCGACGTAGTGGGAGGGTTGTAAACCCACCAAACGTTACATGGGCTTGACTGAAGCCTAAAACATCATGTCTGATGATGGAGTCGAGGATCCATTGTCTTATAAGCAAGCAATGGAGGATGTTGACAAAGATGAATGGATTAAAGCCATGAATCAAGAGATGAAGTCTATACATCAATTCTCTCTGGGAACTTGTGGATTAACCTGGGGGTAAAATCTGTAGGGTGTAAGTGGATCTACAAGAGAAAACGAGGTGTAGATGGAAAGGTGCAGACCTTTAAGGCTCGAATCATGGCAAAGGGTTATACTCAGATCGAGGGAGTGGATTATGATTATGAGATACGGAAGAGGAAACTTTCTCACCTGTTGTTATGTTGAAGTCTATCAGGATTCTTCTGTCCATAGCCACATTTTATGATTATGAGATATGAAAAATGGACGTCAAGACTGCCTTTCTGAATGGTAATCTTGAGGAGACCATCTACATGGCTCAACCAGAGGGGCACATTGTTCTAGATCAAGAGCAAAGGGTTTGCAAGCTTAATGTGTCCATTTATGTGCTGAAACAGACGTCTAGATCGTGGAATATTAGATTTGATAGTGCGATCAAATCATTTGGCTTTGATCAAAATGTTGATGAACCTTATGTTTACAAGAAAATCATCAACAACTCAGTAGCTTTCTTGGTACTGTATGTGGATGATATCCTCTTCATTGGGAATGATGTAAGTTTTCTGACTGACATTAAAAAGTGGCTAGCTGCCAATTCTACATGAAAGATTTGGGAGAGGTGCAGTATGTTCTAGGGATCCAGATCATTCGAGATCGTAAAAACAAGAGGTTAGTATTGTCTCAGGCATCGTATGTTGACAAGATGTTGATCAGGTACTTGATGAAGAATTTCAAGAGGGGTTTATTACCCTTCAAGCTTGGAATTGTTTTGTCTAAGGATCAACGTCCTAAGACACCTCAAGAGGTTGAGGAAATGAGACAGATTCCCAATGCTTCGGCTGTTGGAAGCCTTATGTATGAATGTTATGTACTAGACCTAACATTTGCTATTCAGTAAGGATTGCCAGTCGATATCAGTCCAATCCAGGATTAAATTCTCAAATATCTTCAGAGAACGAGGGATTATATGTTCGTGTATGGAGATAAGGATTTGATCCTTACAGGATACACAGACTCTGACTTTCAGACTGATAGAGATTCTCGAAAATCGACATTAGGGTCAGTGTTCACTCTGAATGGGAGGGTTGTAGTTAGGCGAAGCATCAAACAAGGATGCATCTCGGGCTCCACTATGGAAGCCTAATTCATAGCCACTTATGAAGTTTCTAAAGAGGCTATTTCGCTTAGGAAGTACATTACAGATTTGGAAGTTTTTCCAAATATGTCTTTGCCGATCACTCTCTATTGTGATAACAACGGGGCTGTGGAAAATTATAAGGAACCTCAGAGTAACCGTAGAGGCAAGCATATTGAACGGAAGTTTCATTTGATCAGGGAGATTGTGCATCGCGGTGATGTGATAGTCATGAAGATCGCGTCGGAGCACAACGTTGCTGATCCGTTTACAAAGACTCTCACGGCTCAAGTGTTCGAGGGTCATTTGGAGAGTCTGATTCAATGGGACATGCGACACATTGTCTAGGGCAAGTGGGAGATGATACTGGGGTATAGAGTATGCCCTAATTTATTGTATATTATATTATTTTCGTATTGTACATTAGTCTCCCGAGGCATTAGGAAAAGTGGGAGATTGTTGGGATTGGTGTCCTAATTCTCGCGGAGTCTCGTAGTTTGTAAACTTTTTATACACACTGTTATGAATAAAATAAATGTTATTTTATTTGCATTTACTCATTTCCAATAAACAAAGATCCGTGGTTATTTTATGTAACTTAAGCATGTATGTGAGACATACAAGTGGATCATCCCTTGAGTAATAACCTAAATGGTCTGTAGTATAAGGATAAAGGAGGGATACCTTATCTTGGTGACACTATGAATACGACCCTCTTTGTAGATATTTACAAGTGTTGTAAAGTGCTACAAATTGTCTGATCTTGACCATTCATGTGGAGACATGCGAGCGGGAGTGTCTTATACAAAGAGTTTGTATAAGACCGGACCACGAGATGATCAGTCTCTTTATATAATTCCATTGATAATTGAGACTTACATTTCACTAAAATGACCATAGGTGACATGACATTAATCCTGAGTGTTTTGGGAATTCTTGCTTATGAGGGCGGTTCTTTGATTAGTATGGGTGAGAGTGGCTAGATTGCCAACTCAACAAACCTACCTTTTTAGGGATTTATCTGATTGAGGAGCTGGGAACTCAGTTACACAAGATGGAATTCACTCATTCCCCAAAGCAGGGGTAAGTAGATAAATTGCTCCCTTAAGAGATGATTCCGAGTCTTGAACATAGTGGCCACACCCTCTCTTTGGAAGAGAGGACTCAGTCTTAGTAGAACCATGACTTATTGTTCATTAGAGGAATCAGTAGTACTTAAGGAGTTAGATGTAACTATAGGGGAAAAATAGTAAATTGGCCCAACTGTACTTATGAATGATTTGTGAAGGGTTATTGCACTGTTGATTGGTTATATGGACACAACAATATTTCTGTAGTGAGAAGAGTGCAACTGTCGGTCTTTATAACAGTTAACGAATGGTGGATGTCGTGACTAAAGAGTTTGGTCAGTTATTCACGTACCGTTAGAGCTTTAAACTACAGGTCCATAAGGTCCCTTTTGTAGCTCAATAGGTTGAAGTTGAGAATCAGATTATGGGATTAATTTGAAGTGTTCAAATTAACAAGGGGAAATTCAATTATATGTGATTAATTGGTGTGATGTATTAGATACATTAAATGGAGGAATTAATATAAATATAATTTATATTAAGTACCATAAAATAGAAAAAGAACTGTGGTTTATATGTTTCATATGATGAAATATTAAAACCATAGGTTATAAATATAATATGATAAGTTGATTATCATATTTATTTATAATATGTTAATTATTTCTTTTTCTCTAATAACCGATTGAGTGGGAGGTTATTCGAAGTTTTATGGTAACCGTGAGATAAAAGAAAAATTGTTTTCCAAAATTAGTAGTTAATCCATTCGGATAATTCTCACGGATAGGCTATCAAGTGAAAATTGTTTTTACTAAGCGATAGCCGTTGAGAGCATACACGATCGTTTAAGAGTTAACTATACGATAGTTACTCAGCTGTTTGTTGCTACACGATAGAGTAGAAAAGTCTATACGATAGGCTTCAGTTTACTAAACGATCGAGTACATCGTCTATGTGATAGACAGTGTTCTTATCTCCCACTTACTCGATCGTCTACTCGATCACATACCTCCTCTCTTCCTCAAGCCAGGATCATATAGAGCCCACAACTCCTGGATTCTCACACTGAGAATACCAAGGTAACACTTGTGGTGGTGTTCTTACTCCGTTCGTGAATCAAGTTGGACTTGATTGGGTTTGAGGAGCATTTAGACGTTCGTGGAGTTTATGTTCGTATTCGTGTTGTTGGCTGTTCCAGTCGTTGCGTTCGATTGAATTGTTGGACGCATTGGACACTGATCGGGGGATACTTGAAGAATGGTTCTTCAAAGGTACGCATATTCTATCCCTTGAATCTGTTATAGCATGCTGTAATGTCGGATTATACATGACCTGTTAGTTTCCATTTTAAGATTGTGATTGATTGTGTTTATTCGAAATAGAGTTTGGAATGATCCACTTCCGCTGCTCATGGAGATCTCTGTTTGTGATTTCCTTTAATTGGTATCAGAGCTAGGTTGTTCTGATATTCCAAATTCTATTGTTGTATTGAACTTCTTTTACAGTCGTGGTGGGTTTTAAGTATTCTGCAATGCGTTTAAGAGTTAAATGTTTTATGGATGTGTTGATGAATATTTACGGGATGGTTGCCTCTGTTTAAAGCTTTCTTTAAGTTTACAAAGTGTTAATTTGTAAGGGCCACTGCGGTTTTGGACATAATTAACAAGCAATCAAGTCTGTATTTAAAGTTTTTGAAGTTTTTTTTTAGTCGTTCGTGATGAAGTTTCGAAGCATGGAGATGCAGTTCTCATCGAGGAAGAAGATAAAAGGTTTTTCGTATCGTGTAGCCCAAGCTAAACGATCGTTGAGATTTGGCTAAACGATTGTGTAGAAAAGTTCTGCCCGATCGTGTAGTATTTACTAAACGATCGTTTAGCTAATGCTAAATGATGGGGTAAAGAGTTTACTTTATCGTGTGGTGTTGGTTGCTCGATCGCGTGGACGCTTGAGGTAAACGATCGCATAGAGTATTTGATTCTCGTTGTTTAATAAAAGGCGCGTGCACTAAACGATTATGTAGTTCAGCATGCTTCATCACATAGTCACTGACTACACGATCACCTGGTATACGATACCTTATGCTTGCTCAACGATCGTTTAGATGATTATGCTTCACTGCATCGTTGTCATTTACTTGATCGTTTAAGGCTTGCGTTGCACGATGCGCGCTGCACGATCGCGTGACCTTCATGCTTCATCGCATAGTCAAAGGTACACGATCATTACTAAACCGTCGTTTATGCTCATATAGCGTAGCTAGGCAATCACAAGGATTTGTTACACGATCAAGGAGATGCGTTTTTGGCCCGAACGGTTCAAGACCCGGTTCACTTGTTGTAATTGGATAATTTTAGTTTTGGCATTTAAATTCGCTTCAATCCAGTAATAATTGTCGTAATTGACTCTTTGTTTTTGGGCCTTAATGTGTGATTAAGTGCCTGTAAATTTGTTAGAGTTATTAGAGTTTCAATTAGGTTCTATTTGAAGAAAGAAGCAAGGAAGGTCAGTAGAAGAAACCTAAAATTGAAGCTTCTGTCTTGCAGCATTGCAACGGTGTTCTTCAGACAGCCTGTGGCATTGCAATGCTGGGATGAAGCGTTGCAACGCTGCTCATCCTAGCCCAGAAGACGCGTGCATGACTCGGCTGACAATTCAAGTGAATCGGTTCGGGTCTTGAAGGACCGGTTCAACCCGATTTTGGCTGGTTCAACCAATTTTGGAGCCTTAGAGGTTTGATTTGAGTGGTTTGGGTTGGTTCGTGAAGTCCAGACGCAGTTTGAAGATGTTTTTAATTATTATTGTTATAATTTAGGCTATTTTCTTACTTAGAATGCCAAAACTAGTCCATATCAGTGTGTGTTTAATTATTTATGCATTGTGAATGTATGTTATAATTAAATAAATCCTTTGTATGCATATATTATGCCATATAGATTTAAAGTCCCACCATAGGAAGCATGCAACATGCATTGAAAGTATATTATAAATAGTTATAATGTATATTATGCATGCGTTAGGGTTTCAAGTGTTTAATATAAAGTGTTATATTAAATTCTGAAATTCTTGATGTATATTATGGATGAAAAACATGTCAATAGTTTTATAAGTTGTTATAAAAATGGATTAGACATTTAAAATCTATAACAAAGATAAGATGCATGCTCACCTAGGGTTAACAAATAACAACTTGTTTTTAGTTAAAATAGGTCGTTATCTTGTATAACTTTGGTTACAAACTCAACCGGTCTATAATCATGTCTAAGGCTGGAGGTATTTAAGTTGATAATTTACGGAACACCTCCTATGATGTCAAAGTTTTTCTATAGTTGCTAAAGTTCCTAAGATAGATAGTTATATGAATTTAACATCATGTATTAATAGATAGACTAAGATAGACAACTATGTACCAACAAGTACATTATTATTAAATAAGCCTCGATGCACAACAAGACAATGAATAGAAAATAACAATATCAATAACAAAAAAATATAAAGTGCAAACCATATGCAAACTGATATAATATTTATCATTGAAGTCTATCATTGTCTATCTGAGATAGACAATGATATAACTCTATCACTCTCTATCTCACTAACAAGTACTTTATCTCTATCTATCTCAGATAGACAATGATAAAACTCTATCTTTGCCTATCTCAGATAGATAAAGATAGTATTCTATCTCTTTCTATCTTAGATAGACAAGTATGTATTGATGTTAAAGTTCTATAAATACACGGAGGTAGACAATGAACAAAACATAATATTGTCTACCAACAAAAAAATATTTAGAGAGTGAAAACCATTAACACTATTTACTGACAAAAATCAATAATCAACACAATGTTTAATGGTTTTTTACTATCTATTTGTGATAGACAGTGATAGAACACTATCACTCTCTATCACAACTACTTTAGTTTTACCTTCTTTTTCTCTTCAGATTTTATTTTGTTTCATTTTCCTCTGCTTATTGATGATTCAACTTTCATTATTTTTCTTTCCTTTTCCTTTGATTCCTTTGCTTGCTGATGATTCAACTTTGACCACTTTTTATTTTTTGATTACCATATATTTAAACAAAATTAGGTTTAATAAGGTTTAATAACTATGATTAAATGGAAGAGTTGATGAAATGAAAAGAAAAGAGAATGATCATAACCTTGAAGAGTCGATTTGATGATAGATTGTAACCTTGGAGGAGAAGCAGCGGAAGATTCAACAACAACTTGAAAAGAAGATTGAGCAGTAGCGATAGAGGAAGAAGAAGAAGATGAAAATGGAGATGAAGCAGCAGCAGAAAAAGAAGAAGCGAGCTAGATTCCGATAAATAGTTATCGTGCACTATTTGATGAAGAAGAAGTCATTGGAAGAAGACGTGGGAAGAAGAAGACGCGTGCGTGTGCATGGATATCAGACCAGTTGATGGGTAATCTGATTAGTAATAATTAATCGGCCAGGTTGTGGGTTTTCCACGTGTTTTTTTGTGGGTTGGGGACATTTTTGGTATTTCACTACTATGGGCTGGACTTTTCTTCCATTTATTTAATTCGTTTTGGGCTGGGTTCAACTTTTGTTATTCACGTAAATATTTTGGGCTTTTTATTACATCTAAAACCTTCCCTATTATAAAGTAATGAAAACTATAACATACATCCATCATCCAAACTATATATTATAACAATTATAATATAAAATGATGCATGGACATGTTATATATACATGCAATCATATATTATAACAATTATATTGAATATGATGCATGAGCATGCTTAGTTAAATCATGCAACTATATAATATAACACTTATATTAAAACGGTGCATGTTTTTATGATTATACTATACGACATACATTATGCAATGTAATAAATTAGAACATACATCACATGTATAACATATTAAACAACAACATTGGACAAAAAATTGGCATCTTAAACAATTAATTAAATTAATATAAATTTTATATTAATTTAATTGATTGAAAAAATTAAATTAAAAATAATTACAAATTAATACAAATAAAAGCAAAAAATTGCTTCAAACTGTCGCAGAAAGACTCGAACCCACGAACAACAACAATCTGGCATGCGTGCGTCTGTCCTCGGAGCGTAACGACGCTCGACACTAGTGTCGTTATGTTGACTTTTGCTTTGTCGTAACGTAGCCTTATGCTGCATGCAATGTTACTACACTCTACATTAGCATCGCAATGCTGCTGCCGAGGGTAGCTACACTAGGCATTATGCCTTACAGTGTAACGCATAGTGTCACTACGTTGCATCTTACGCTCTAGAGAGAATGCTTTGCTTTGTTTCGTTCTGCAGCCTGTTCTTGCTCCAATGGCCACTAAACTCTTCAGCACCCAAGCAAATGCATAGACATGGTCTTACAGACTTGATAGTGAAAATTAAATGTCCAAAACACCGGACCTTTACAACTTGAAACCCTTTTAAAGAGTAAATCTATGCTAATTTCTGAAACATCCATGTGCAAACCATCATACATTCACAATGCAGAATGAACAAAATACCTACCAAATTTTTTTCAATTAAGTTAGAAAACGAATTTCAGAGACATGATTTGACTTTGATACTAATTGAAGGGATTGGAATTCCCGTAGCGGAAGCAAATAAATGCCTTATGTCTCAAATTTCATTTTATATAACTTGAAAATTACAAAGGCGATGGAAATAGGATAAACAAAATTAAAACTAAGCATGCTTCTACTGGAAAATAGAGAGGAAAGGGAAATCGAAACAAACCATTGGAGAACTAATTCTTCGTGTTTCCTCTTTGGTGAGTAGATCACAAATCAATCAGTCACTTCTCTCGATCTCAGCACCACCAATGCAGCAACACTATAGAAACTCAAACATCACAATGAGGACACCACCACAACGAGAGAATCACAGAGAGTTGTGGGTGTCTGTGGATTAATTTTGGTGTAAGGAAGGGAGAGAGTTTTTCTTTGAGAGAAATGTAGCGGAGAAGAAGATTGAGTGGGATCTGTGAAACCAATTTCATGTTCAATTGCTAAATCCCTTTCTTTGTCTTCCATGTATATGACAGGGGGTTGAGAGAATTATCAAAATAACTCCCTCCCTTAATTGAAATTAACTCCCCTTGGGAGTTAATTTTCAAAATTCAAAATTTTGATTTTTTAAATACATATTAACTACTTTAATATATACTAATATTAAATCATATGTTATATCACATATAACATATAAGCTACGGTTTATATTATATAATATAATATAACCTATAATTTATAATGCTCTCATATAGCCTATAATATTAATATGAATCATATTCATATTAATTTTAACTTTAGTTTTTATATAAATTATATTTAAATAATTAATATTTGAATCATATTCAAATACTTATTTCTCTCATTGAAACTTTATATTCTGATATATCACGTATATTATATTAATTGTATCATATACAATTAATTTGAACAAATTAAATTAAACCAAAATTAATTTGATTCTCACTTATCTTTATTGAGTTAACAAGAGAACCTTATGAACCTACAGATTGAAGCTTCAATGGTAAGAGATTAATTAATTAAACTCTTTAATTAAATTAATCCTCTTTAACTGTCAGTCACTTCACTAAAGTCCGACAGCTACATTCTTTGCATTGTAGATATATTCCTGTATCCATTTGATATAAGCAATCAATAGTGCGTTGACCTTTCATAAATTTCTCATAAGTACACCTGGGTCAAAATTACTATTTTACCCATGTCGTTCTAACATCTTAAGTACCACTAATCTCTCTTGTGAACAATTAGTCATAATCCAACTAAAACTGAACCATTTTCGAGCCAAGAGAGTGTCACACCCCTTCTCGAATTACCTGTTTAATCCGAGAGGAGATGTGAAGACAGCAGATGACAACCCTCTTATGACATCTTCTGCCAACTGAACTTGTAAAACATCATAACCATTCCAAAACTCAACATAAATTATCATCACTTTATATTATTTCCAGATCATCACTTAAAGATAATTTATTATAGATCAACCCCGGCTCAAATCCTGTAGAGCCTAACTAATTATGGACACTACTAGATTTACACCTGACTATCAAACTCTTTTACATCAGTGGCAGACTAAACCATCTTTGTCAAACAGCCCGCAACCCTGGAATCTTGGAACTCTTCTACTACCTGAGGGAAAACAAAAATATTGGAAAACGTGAGCTAAGAAGCCTAGTGAGTGGCATACTTAAAAACATATGCGTTTACCATAAAAATATATGTTTTCAAACAACTATGAAATCCATATTCAAATGACTCAAATAACTCAAATAGCTCAAAGCATATCTTTCCTTTTGAAAACCATATAAGTCTTCTAAAGCCCAACGTTTTTTTAAAAAACTTATGCCATAAAACATGTAAATCATCATAATGCGTAAAGCCCTGAAAATCTCAAATAGAGTTCATCATCTCATAACCTAGTTGAGGAGAGCCCATTTTGCTCAATCACTCAACGTCAAAATTCCTAGTTGGTGTGAAGTAATCTCGATACAACCAACATCAAATTATACCTACGTTCACGAGGTAATATTCTGGGTACCGTCGTACCTTAGGTACTAGGGGGCTAGATACCTTCTCATATTCCTTTTGTATTAGTTTCCTCATCATAAGCTAGATACCTTCTCATAGTCCTTCAGTATTGGCTTCCTCATCACATCATACTAGTTAAATTTCTAGGAAGATCATTCAATTTAAAACATCAAGCATTCTACTAAAAAAAGCCTTAAAAGCATTTATTGTAATAACTAGCATGAAATAAAGGAATGCTAAACGACACATGCTTCATGAACTAGAGTTAGAAAATCTTATGCCATGCGTTCATAAGTGCCTTATCATGCATTCAAATAGAGCTTGAAGAAATCATGTTTACTTAGAAAAGTCATCATAAACTAAAGCTCACACATGAAACCTCTTAAAAGTAAAACATCTTTAAAACTTAGCAATATATGCATTGGGCTCATAAGATAAAACATTCTATGAACTTATTCTTTATAAAACTCTTTTACGTTTAACTCCAGCCTTTAAGAAAACTTGAACATGTTTGAGTACTAATTCATTTAAAGCATGCTTTTGAAAAATTTACATAGTATACTTAGTCATTTTCAAACATGCTATGACTTGAAAACTAGTAAAAGCATTATGTTGAAATACTTCAAGAGTTAGAAGGCACTCACACATAGTTAGCTCCCTTCATAGTCTTTTAAGCCTTGAGTATCCTTAGGCCAAAACATACTTCCTTCATTCTGTGACGTAGTTGGTCGCATGGTAGAAGTTGATGTTCAATCTTGCAGCCACTGCTGCCTCAATGCCAACCCTTTCTGCTTCCCTTCATTTTCTAACAATTATAGCATCATTTACAGCTCAAATTAGACAAAAATTCCTTCATGAAATTTGTTAATAGTTATCTCAAGAAGCTTACATCCAAATTTGAGCCTGGGCTCATAATGCTTCAAATACCTCGATCTGCTTTGGAGGCTTTGAATTCTGACCTTCATCGGGTTCCCTTCACATTTGGGCATCTTTCTGGCCAAATCTTGTCATGGAAGCCCAGATTTATATTCTACACTCAAAGATATTCAACATAGTTGAAAATATCCTTCTTAGCACAAGTGAAATGCTCACACCATTTGCTTCTTTCAACCCTAAGTCAGCTACTTGCTTCTTCATCACCTATATTCCAGATTCAACTTTAAGAACATATGACTCGAAATATATTCCTTAAAATTCAAAAATTTCTTGTATGAAATTTATAAAACTTCCTTGTAAGAAATTTATCTTACCTAAAAATTTAAGCTCTTAACTCTTCTTAAATCGCCCAGAATTCACCAAAAATCACAGACTGCTCGATTGAACTCAGAATCTACACTACCTTGAATCTTCTTTGATTTTCAGCATCATTTCGTGGGAGTTGCTTTTCAGAAGCCTCATATATTCATCCTCTCTCATTCAGCTTTCAAATTTCGTGGAATATCCTAATTTGGCTGAGTAAAAAGAGCCAAACTGATCTCTTCTTATCAGCTCATATATATATAGAAAACTCTGCATGAATTCCCAGCCTTCATACTTTGCCATGTAACCTCCCTAGCTAGACTTTTCCTCAAATTTAGCTCAGTCTCATGAATCCACCTCATGCTTCAGCTATATTAGGTGTCTTTGACTGCCCAAAACTTTACTTCCAACACATAGGGGCTTGCTTCAGTGCATAGATATTCCTTTGCTCTCAACGCATCACTATGTTTGAAGCTCTTCAATGGATGCCTTGTCTCTATGCCAACTTAATTCCTTTGGCAAGCCATTCAAATACATGGCTTGCTTCTTCCTTAAGTCCAGCTCTTCAAAATGAGCATCCCTTACTTCATAACTTATTTCCTTGGTTCTTCAATGCATGGTAGCCATCTACACATGGTTATTACCTAACTTCCAACACATGGAGCTTGTTTGGGGTGTCTTACATGTTCGACTTGGTCTTACTTCTTGGGTATCCTTTATTCAACGCATGGTACATTAATTTTAACCTTCCTAGGACTTCTTTGGACGCATGATATCCCTTGCTATGCGTTCAACTTCCCCTTTTTTCCTCCTTCCTTAGTTTTTAAACTCCTCGTTAAAGCATGGTTCCTCTACTTGAGTTCAAAGCATAGTTCTTGTGTTTTTCATTGTGTTTTTCGTCCAAGTAGGCTATTTTCCTTAGGGTATGCATCCATTTGGCCTTCCTTGGTGTTTCTTGGTGTAACTCCTTTTCAAGTGGTTGTTTCATGCTTTGCCTATGCTCCAAAGATGGCCTTCTGCACTCTCGAACTCTTTGATTCCTACTTATGCGTTAAACTCTCTCTTGTCCATGCTTTCAACGCATGGATGACTTTTCCTTGCTTTTAATTAGATTGGCAAACCATCTCTTGTATTCCCTTGTTCATTATACCACATGGCCTACTAATCTAGCTTAAGGTGTGATGCACTCTCCTCAATTGGACTACCTCCAACGCATGGTTGCCCCCTCTTGGCAACACTTGCTTCCAAGCATCTTGGCAAGTCTTCACAAGTCACTCCAAGTATAGCAAATGCTCAATCGTATAGCAAATGCTCCGTGATCGTATAGAAAATGATCCACGATCGTTTAACTATGACCAGCTGAGTGAACTATCGTATAGTGTTACTCCACGATCGTTTAGTCTCTCTTTCAGTCATCGTTTAGTGAATCCAATTCACTTGACAGCAAACCGTGAGTTATTTTCGAGAATAGCAACTCTTGCAAAATTTACTAAATTTAGGAAAACATTTTCCCTTTTTATCTCACAGTTACCATGAAACCACCAATAACCTCCCACTCAATTGGTTATTAGAGAAAAAGAGATAATTATTCAATAATTAATATTATAAATATATATGATAACCAACTTACCATATTATATTTATAACCTATAGTTTTAATATTTCATCTCATGAAACATATAAACCATAGCACTTTTTCTATTTTATGGTACTTAATGTAAATCTCATTTACATTAATCATCCACTCGATATATCTTATACATCACACCGATCATATCATATATAATCGAATTTTCTCTTATCAATTTGAACATTTCAAATCAACACCAAGAACTGATTCTCAACTTGAATTCATTAAGCTACCAAGGGCTGTCTCTTATACACATCTAGATGTGTATAAGAGACAGAACCTATAGTGCAATAACCCTTCACAGATCGCTCGTAAGTACAGCTGGGTCAATAATCGTTATGCCCCTGTAGTTACATCTAACTCCTTAAGTACCATTGATCCCTCTAATGAACATAAGTCATAGTTTTACTATGACTGAGTCCTCTCTTCCAAAGAGAAGCTATGGCCACTATGTTCAAGACCCAGAATTAGCCCTTAAGGGAGCAATCTATCTACTTACCTCTACTTCGGGGAAGGAGTGAATTCCATCTTGTGTAACTGAGTTCCCAGCTCCCAAATCAGACAAATCCCCAAAAAGGTAGGCATGTTGAGTTGGCAATCTGACAACTCTCACCCATACTAATCAAAGGATTGCCCTCAAAGGCTCAGTTCCCAAAACACTTAAGATTAAGGTCATGTCACCTATGGTTGTTTAGGTGAGATGTAAGTCTCAAGTATCAACGACATTATATAAAGAGACTAATCACCTCGAGGTCTAGTTTTATACAAACTCTTTGTATAGGACACCTCCGCTCGCATGTCTCCACATGAATGGTCAGGATCTACCATTTATAGTAGTTCATAACACTTGTAAACCTCTACAAAGCGGGCCGTATCTGTAGTACCACAAGGATCAGATATCTCTTCTTAATCCTTATACTACAGATCTTTTAAGGTTATCACTTAAGGCATGATCCACTTCTATATCTCATATACATGCTTAAGTTTACATACAATGACCATGGAGCTTTGTTTATTGGATATGAGTAAATTCCAAATAAAATAACTCTTATTTTATTCATAACAATGTGTACAGTTTACAAACTACGAGACTCCGGGAGAATTAGGACATCAATCCCAACTCTTCCCAGGGTTGATAAGCCTTCCCTATTGGCATTTACCCTATGGAAATGATAAATATGTTTGGTCAATGCTATTAGTCCTCTTGGGAGACTACTCTTAAACAAGCTTAACATTTAATTTAAAACATCATTTCCCATCTTAACGCATACCTCCTTCATGCGTTCAACACTTAGAAAATTTCTTGGGTGAAGTTGCTAAGCTATGCAGCCACCAAACCACCTTATGTATCAAGGCACACCCCTTTAACACAGTTGCGTGTTACAATGCACACCCAGCATGCATGCGTTTAATGCCTCGCACACACCCTCGCACAACCCTTGTGCGCAACCTAGCATACCCGACCTTATCCGTAAACTATAGATCATTTTAGCTATCTACTAAAACTTGATCCACTCTTATGTCTCCACATAAAGTCCAAGTACCCATTTAATAGATATATATCTTAGTTTATTAGATTTAGTGCAATTTACATATTCAATAACAGTTTTATTGAACAAAACCTCAAGAACATTTTTATTGCAAATAGAATATATTTAAGTTTACAAACTACGAGTTTTATGACATACAACCCAACAACGACGATGCATTTAAAATGATCATTTTTTATTCTAGCGTAACTCTACACTGTGCATGGCGTTGTAACGATGCTGTAAGTGGCACTTCAGTAATTTTGTTGACTTTTGGTATTTGATGCTCCAATGCTGCAAATTAACTCCTTTTGGTCCGTTTTTGTTCCAAATTGACTATCTTACCATTTGGATGATTATTTCCTATAAAATACAACATTTAATGTATAAAAATACACGAACAATGGAAAGCTAAGCCGAAAATCATAGCACTTTTATGGTGTTATCACCAAGCTCCTCTTGGGATTTTGAATCAGGATCTCACCGACTCTTTGCATAGATTAGAGCCAAACCGCTACGTCACTTTTTTTGTGAGTTCAAGAGAAAACTCAATTCTTTCCACATATTAGGATCAAATCGTTACAACTGCTCTTTTTCAGATCAAGAGCAACTCTTACAAAATATTTGAAAAGGTTAAAGAACACACTTGAGAAACTCTCTAAAAGAGTGTATTTACAAATTTTAAGCTCACAACAAATAAATCCTCACCATACATAAATCTCTCTCAACATTAAGATGAAAAATAAGAAAATTGAAGCTTGGAGAGAGCAACAATGGAGGCTTAATGAATTATGGAGGATTATAAAAAGAAGCAAAATTGTTGTTATGGTCTTGGAGAAGATGAAGAGTTTAAAAATAGATGTGGATAGGTAAAAACCAAATTCAATTTGAACCATTGGGTGTTGGTAAAAGAAAATTGAATGGTGGAGATTTAAACTCAACTAGCCATTAAACTCAAACATAATATAATTTTTTGAAAAAATCATTTTCTTTTAAAATCCAACAAAAATAAAAGTCCACCATGTATTCAACTAACCATTAGACACAAACAACATAAAATAATTTTAAATTCACATTCTTTTTAAATTCATTTTCTTTTTAACACCAATCCAAAATCAAAAGCCCACCACGTGTCACCTCCTATGCTTCAAGTGACACCTTTCTATTGGTCTACTTTGATAAAAAAAATCTGCCAAGTCATCAACTTGAGATTTTTCTCTTAAGTTTGTTTCGGTCATATCTTCTTCATTTTAACTTCAATTTGAGTGATTTAGATTGCGTTGAGATCATTGGTCCGAGCTCTACGCAATGGACACTTCAAAGTACTTGTTACATCTTGGTTGATAGGGAAGCTAGGCGAAAATGTGATTCTAGATCTGATGAAGGCATATTTCTTGGATATTCCACAAATAGTCATGCATACCGTGTGTATAATAAACAAACTCGTTGTGTCGTGGAATCAATCAATATTGTGATTGATGATGCTGCAGATCTATCAGTTTCTACTACTGAAGAAGAAGAAGATCCCAATGTGCTTCTACTTCTCAATGCATATGTTGCTTGCATCTTATCTAACATTTCATCTGACATGCATTTCGAAACAGGAATGGAGAAAAACAAGTCAGCATTTGAGGAGGATGAAACAAATGACAAGCACCCTCCAGTAGAGTTCGTAAAAATCATCCTTCTAGCAACATCATTGGTAGTATTGAAGAAGGAGTGACAACAAAGATAAAGTGAATTATCTGGAGAGGATCAGTAATATTTGCTTCCCCTCTTCTGTTGAACTAAGAAATATCAAAGAAGCTCTCAAGGATGAATATTGGGTCAAGAAGAGCTTGGGAAATTTATGAGAAATAATATCTAGACTCTTGTCTCTCAGTCAGAGTCTGTTAATATTATTGGCACAAAATAAATATTCAAGAACAAGTCTAATGAGAATGAAAATGTCACTAGAAATAAAGCTAGATTATTTGCTCAGAAGTATACCCAAATAGAAGGTGTTGATTTTGATGAAACCCGTGATTCAGTCACTCGATTAGAGGTATCAGACTTCTGCTTGGAATACCTTGTCTTCTGAAGTTCAAACTGTATCAAATGGATGTAAAAACTGCTTTCTTGAATGGATGCCTCAATGAGGAAGTGTTTGTTGAACAACCCAAAGGATTTGTGGATCATTCTCATCTTGATTATGTGTATAAACTCAACAAGGCCCTTTATGGACTCAAACTGGTGACGAGAGCCTTGTATGAACACCTGACCCAATTTCTTTTAAACAAAGGGTAGAGTCATGGAGTTTATAAAACTCTATTTGTTAAAAAAAATCTCATGAATAGTTTGTGATTGTTCAAATTTTATGTTGATGATATTGTCTTTGGAGGGATGTCACAAGAGATGATAGAACTCTTTGTGAAACAAATGCAGAAGGAATTCAAAATAATCATGGTAGGAGAACTGTCCTATTTCTCGGATTTCAGATCAAACAACTGATAGAGTTAACTATCAACCAACGGAAGCAATTAGGATCTTAAATACTAAATTATATTAATTTTGGCAAGGAAACATGCATATTCATTACAACAACAGTAAAAGGGTTTCAGTGAACAACCTTTGATGAAACCTCCAATTGATATTATCTACTCGTGAATTCTCTTCAACAACTTGTTGTGGACCACCAAAATGATCTTCTCTACTAAACCCAGGCCTTAGATTGGGAGGTGGAACCCAAATTGAGGGAGATTAGGTGTGAGTTTTGAGAGTTGGAGTGAAGCAAAAATTTTCAGAATTTTTCCTCTTCAAAGAACAGGATGCATGTTCAAATTTTCTTTAAATAAACCTATATTTATTCATTTCAAACATGCAAATAAGATTAATTGGGAGATTGATACTCAAATTCCTACTTAATATTAGTGGATTAGGTGGATAAAGTAGGAAAATCCCACTTTTCATTTTAGCAATTTCTTTTTTTAATAATTAATTTTATTTTCTAATAAAATCGAATTAAATTTAAAAGAAATTGATTTCAAAATTTTAAATTCAATTATTTTAAATAAACAATTAATTAATTAAATAATTTAATATCAATTATTAAATTAATTAAATACCTAATCCAAAACATGAATCCTTATTAATATTTAATCTCATTTAAATATTTTCAACTCTAAAAAACCATTTAATTTATTAATCAAACGTTAATTATATCGAATATTATAATCCAAAATCCTAAACCGAATTTGAACATTTCAAATTCTTTCAACACACTATGCTAAGGTTTAATCCTTTTACAAGCGAGTAGTTAGACTTAATGGATCTATAGATCATGAGCTCCAACGATTTGAGATTAGTTGGCTAAACTCTTTTGATCGAATTAATCAATATTCGTTAACTACTTAAACACTCCACTATAGCTCAGTAGTTGCACTGTCCTCACTTTAGATATATTTCTATCCACACGATTTAACCATAATCAGTAATTCGCTCATTACAGGTTGTTCGTATTAAAAGCTAGATAATATTTACTATTTTAGCCCTGTAATATATCTTGCTCCTTAAGTATCCATTGAACCTCTAATGAACAATTGGTTTATGGTTCTACCAATAAACCGAGTCTCTCTCAGCCATATAGAGGGTAGGGCCCCTTTGTTCAAGTTTAGGAGTTAGTACTTAAGGGAACAATCTATCTGCTAACCCTAAAATGGGTAGGAGCGAATTCTGTCTTGTAGAACTATATCTCAGCTATCTATCTGGCCTTACCCTTAAAATGGGAAGCTTATTGAGCGGTGATGTTGAGCCACTCTCACCCATGCAGATTAAAGGATAATCCTGAATAAATAAGAGTTCATAGTTAGCTCAGGATTGAGACTGAGTTACTTTAGGTCATCGAATTGAAATAGTCAGTTTTAAGAGTAAACAGCCATTATAAGAAAAAAAAAGTGACTATTTCGTGGTCCAGGCTTATGCAAACATCTTTTGAATTGGATGCCCCCACTGATAGAGTAAACATGCAAAATACGTAAGCTAACAGAATCATTAAGCACTCTAATTATATTAATTTGAGTATCAAGCATGCTAAAAACCAAGTTCTAAAAAAAAGGGTTTCAAGTTTTACAACCTTTGATGATTTCCACTTGTTCCTTCCAATTTCCATGAAATTGTCCTTCAATTTCTTCAGTAGGTCACCAAGAGTATCTTCTCTACTATTCTCATTCTTGGATTGAGTGGTAGAACTTTGAATTGAGAAGGAATTGGAAGTGATTTTGGAGAGGGATTGAGAAATTATTTCTGCAGATTTTTTTTTCCTAAAAAATTAGAATGCATGCTTGAAACTAATCAAATTAAGAGTATTTAATCAGCTTGATCATGCAAGTACTTAGCTAATCAATTTAATGACACTTCAAAAGGCATTATTAACTTAATGTGCTAGGTGTTAATTTATGGAAAAATCCACTATCAAAATGAAAATTTGGATAAATCCACTTTCACAATTATTTTTCAATTTCTTTATTCAATTTACTTTAGTTCTAAACAAAATTAAATTCAATAAAAATTCAATTTCTGAACTTGAATTGCAAAATTGAAAAAGGATTTAATTTAAATACTTAATTAAACAAATTTAATTAATTAAATAATAATAATTTAATATCAAATATTAAATTGATAAAACACCTAATTTAAACATGAATCCCTATTCATGTAATCAATATTTAAATATATTAAACTCTCCAAATACGTTTAATTTCAATAAATTTAAACGTTAATTATATCTATAATTATCCAAACCCGAAATTGAATTTGAACATTTCAAATTCACTCAATATTCTAATCCAAGGTTTAATCTTTTATGAGCTAGTGGAGGAACCTTATGGACCTACAGATCATGAGCTCCAAAAATTTGAGATTAATTTGCTAAACTCTTTAAACCGAATTAATCAATATTCATTAACTATGGAGTCATACCACTATAGCTCAGTAGTTGCACTATCCTCATTGTAGATATATTTCTGTCAACTTAATTTAACCATAATCAGTAAGTTAATCCTTCACAGGTCATTCATATTTACAACTAGGTCAAAATTACCGGTTTACCCTGTAAAAATATATCGCTCCTTAAGTCTCAACTGATTCTCTATTGAACAATTGGTTTATAGTCCAACTAATAATCCATATCCCTCTCTGTCATGAGAGGGCGAGACCCCTTTGTTCAAGATCAGGAATCAGCACTTAAGGTATCAACCTATTTGCTAACCTTAAGATGGGTAGGAGTGAATTCCTTCTTGCAGGACTATGTCCCCAACTATCTATTCAGTTTTATCCCTAAAATGGGAGGCTTATTGAGTGGTAATGTTTGACCATTAACTAATTCTCATGTTATCTAATACCGTAATTTTATCAGCAAGAATAGAAACTATATGTAGTTCAAATACTCCAAACTTTTCAATATATGTGCACGTATGCATGTAAGGATAGGACAGTCTTCAGCCACTCTTATCTATGTAGATCAAAGGATAATCCCGAATAAATAGGAGTTCATAGTTAGCTTTGGATTAAGATCGAGTTACCTTAGATCATCAATTTGAAATAGTCAGTTTTAACAGTAAACAATTGTTATAAAGAAAAGTGACTATTTCGTGGTCTAGTCTTATATAACCGTCTTTTGCATAGGATGTCCCCATTCACATGCCTCCACATGAACGATTTTGGGGATCAAATTGTTTGTATCAATTACAAAGTGGGCCACATTACAAGTGTCCTCAGGAGGAGGTGCCCAACTCATTCATATACTTATAGACCATTTTGGCTATACACTAAAACTTGATCATTTTTTTATGTCTACATAAAGGTTAGGTACTCAAAATATAGCCATGAGTTTGTCTATTGGATTTAATAATAGAATGCAATTTCAATCACACTTTTATTGAATGAAGTCTCAATAATACTTTTATTTACAAAAATAGAATATGTTTAGCAAATACAAAATGTGAGTTTTAGGACATTCCCAACACCCACTCGCATGTCTCCCTGAACGACTTTGGGATGACATCATTTGTATCAATATACAAAGCGAGCTGCATCCATAATGTCCCCAGGATAAGGTACCCAAACCTATCCATATACTTATAGACAATTTTGACTATATTCTCAAACTTGATCCTCTTTTATGTCTCCACATAAAGTTTAAGTATTCATGTTATAGTCATGGGTTCATTAGTTTATTGGATTTAGAAATCTATAAATGTAATTTACATATTCAATAACAACTTTATTGAAAAACAAACTCAATAACATCTTTATTGTGAATAGAATATGTTAGTTTACAAACTGCGAGTTTTAGGACATATAACCTAACAAACTCCCACTTGGACTAAAACTCCAGTAGGTTTAAATATATACAAATATACAATGTTGAGTATGAGAGAATAATTACAATAAACTAGGGCATCTCATACCCAGGGGACCTAATGAACCTGTGGCTCGAAGCTCCAACGGTCCGTGAATAACTGACTAAACTCTTTAGCCAGGAGATCCACCATCCGTTAACTGTCAGGCATTCCATTAAAGACTAACAACTGAACTCTTTTTGCCCTAGATATATTTTTGTGTCCATCGGATATAACCAATCATGAGTACGATAACCCTTCACAGATGCTCGTAAGTACAGCTGGGCCAAATTACCGTTATGCCCTATAGTTACATCTCACTCCTTAAGTACCACTTATTCCTCTAATGAACAATACAACATAGTCCGACTACGTGTGAACACCTCTCGGGCCAAGAGAAGGTGTGTGGCACCACATCGTTCAAGCCTCAAAATCAGCCCTTAAGGGAGCCATCTATCTACTTACCCCTGCCTCGGGGAAGGATTGAATTTCATCTTGTGTAGCTGAGTTCCCAGCTCCCAAATCAGACGAATCCCCAAAATGGTAGGTTTGAATCGGCGATCTAGCCATTCGCACCCATACAAATCAAAGGACCACCCTCAATGATAGGAGTTCCTAACTCACTCAGGATTGAGGTCATGGTCATGTTACCTATGGTCATCCTAGTGAAGTGAAGTCTCTGTCATGAACGGTGTTATATAATGAGACGTTGACACTTTGTGGTCAGGTCTTATACAAACTCTTTGTATAGGACGCCTCTGCTTGCATATCCCCAACACGAATGATCAGGATCATACCATCTATGACAAGTCACAACACTTGTGACCATTCCACAAAGCGAGCCGTATCTATAGCGTTACCAGGATAAGGTTTCCCTCTTGTATCCATATACTACAGACCATTTTGGTTATCACTCAAGACATGATCCACTTGTATGTCACCACATACATGATTGAGTCACATACAGATAACTAAAGATTTTATGTTTATTGGTTTGTGGTAAAGCAAATAAAATAAGCAACCGAGCAAAATACAAGATATGAAGTAAATATCATATATTAACAACACAAGCGTTTGTACAAATTATTTACAAACTATAGGACACGAGACTTTAGGGCATTAACCCCAACATATATACCCATGAATTCTCCCACTTGCCCTAGATTTATGAAGCTCGTAGTCCTAGTCCGACTAGGTTACCCTCGAACATTTTAACTGTGAGGGCCTTCGTAAATGGATAAGCTAAATTGTCTTCTGAGGCTATCTGTGTGAAGATCATATATCCTCGGTGTATTATCTTGCGGATGAGATGGTACTTACGTTCGATGTGCTTTCCATACATATGGCTTCTTGGTTCTTTGGAGTTGGCAACTACTCCACTGTTATCATAATAGAGGGTGACTGGCAAATGCATATTTGGAATCACTTTCAAATCAGTCAAAAACTTTCTAAGCCATACTGCTTCTTTGGTTGTTTCACATGCAGCTACATATTCCACTTCCATAGTGGAGTCAGCAATACAACTTTTCTTAATACTGCTCCATACTACAGCTCTTCCATTTAGAGTGCACACTGATCCTGAAGTAGATTTTCTAGAATCCTCAGTCAGAAAATCAGAATCAGTATGTCCAATAAGAATAAAATTCTTAGAACCATACACGAGTATATAGTCCCTCGTTCTTCGAAGATACTTGAGGATATTCTTAACGGTAGTCCAGTGACTATATCTAAGATTGGACTAAAACCTACTGACTATTCGAACTATATAGCATATGTCCGAACATGTACACAACATGACATACATCAAACTCCCGACTGCTGATGCATATGGATTTTTTTTCATTTCCCCAACTTCTTGAGGTGTCTGAGGACACTATTCTTGAGACAAATGAATTCCATGTCTAAAAGATAATAAACCTCTTTTAGAATTTTGCATCTTATATTTAGACAACATCTTGTTGATATAAGATGCTTGAGATAGTGTTAGTGTTCTGTTCTTATGATTCCAAACTATTTGGATTCCAAGAACATATTGTGCATCTCCTAAATATTTCATTTGAAATTGTGATGCTAGCCATCTCTTGACGTTAGCAAGGAATCCTGTCTCATTCCCAATGAGTAGGATATCATCAACATATAGTACTAGAAAAGCTATAGTTTTGTTGATAATTTTCTTGTAAACACAAGGTTCGTCAACATTCTGTTCAAAACCATAAGATTTGATCGCAGTGTCAAAGTTTATCTTCCAGGATCGAGATGCTTGTTTTAACCCATAAATGGATCTGTTAAGCTTGCAAACTTTTTGCTCTTGACCTTGTTTAATGAACCCTTCTGGCTAAGACATATAAATACTTTCTTCAAGATAGCCATTCAAAAAAGCTTTCTTGACATCTGATGACATGCAGATATGCATGTCATCTTAGTCTTTTTTCTTAGAATTATGAAGGTTGTTAGGCAGAAATTGCGTCGATCGTGCTAGAAATTCATGAGAAAAAGAGTTTGTGTCGATCAATCTCAGCTAACCCATTGTTTTGCATTAATTATGCGTTCAATGTTCTATTTTTGTAGCCAATGCAGGAAATGAACGCAAATGTGAAAACTGGACCATCGCATAGACGACTGCATATGGAAAAACACTCCATCGCAAGGCAAACGCATCGATCAACGCATGGATGTTACTGTAATTAGCCATATGCGTCCATCGCATGGGAGTTGCGCTCGTTAAGCGATTGCGGTCATCATGTAGAGTTGTTGTGTTAAGTGAATGCGGCTATTGAATGACTGCGGCTACGCGACAACGCATTCTAATGAGATCAACGCAAAGTTGGTGGAATGAACGCATCAACGCATCTACCTCGAGAAAATCTAAAGCTGATGCTGACATTTCACCTACCACGCCGTTGGTGGCAGAGGTTCAAAAAGGACTGACGCGCCGAACGTCAGACTCAGAGTAGTCCAATTAATGTTTCGGCGGTCTAAACTCTATAAATAGAAGCCGATGAGCAAAATTCCAAATCATCCGGGGGAGGATCCTTGTGAACCAGGGACTTTCCCTGCGATCCAAACAACTGCGTGAGAAGATGGCGGAGAGTTCTTCACCTCCTTCATCCATTTCGAGTGACGATCAGAGCCTTCGACCGGAGCTAGATCTCGAGAGAGTCAGCTCCTCCACCCATCCATGGCACCACCGACAGCCTTGACGTACATCTGCTGGAAGCAAATCTTTGCTTCCAGCTGATCATTTCTTTTCCTTTCTTTTCTTATATTGTATTGTATAACATTTTGGAATTAAGAAATTAATACAATGTGTTTTCACTGCATTTCTCTTTTCCTTCGACTTCATCTCCATCTTCTTGCTCAGCATCTTTACTATCATTGCAACACTTAGTGGGATTGCTTGGGTATTACATACTTAGTCATGTGGATTGGGGATATGAAGCATGTAGCAAACTAGCGAGAGGTATGTGTTGCACGAGTATGTGAGTAATCTTATTTACTTAGTATGAAGTTGCTGCAATGCCTGTCTATAGGCTAACGCATTGCTTGTCTATGAGTGAAGTCAGCAACAATCAACTGCTCGAGAGGGTAAGTGGTTGATCGTATTAAGTAATGTATGCGTTGTTCACTAGGGATAGTAACAACCTTGCGTCAACCAAGTTCATGCGTTTGTCTTGTCTTATGTTGTGTCCAACACCCCTTTAGAGCTACTCGAGAGAGAGTCTAAAGAAAGAACCTAATGACTCAAGAGAGCTAGGTTAGAATCCAAACTCGAGAGAGCGAGATTAGATCGACATAAGCAAGAGATAGGGACTTAGAGATAAGCTCTGTTTGTCAACACTGCATCGCATGCACCCTAGGAATAGGAATGATGATATGTGGTCGCCTTGTTTGTGTATCATCACATAGACAAGAATTAGAGGCTTATGTGTAGGTCCTATAGACACCTCTGCACATACATCACATGCATTCTAGCATTAGAAGCCATAGCATTCGCACCGAGAGGTGGCTTACTATTATATGAGTGTTGCATGATCGCATTAGTTTGTGTTGACTAGGGTTGCCCTTGCGATCACTCTTAAGTATTGCAATGAAAACATCTCCGCATTTTATCTATTTTCCCATTCATTTATTTCATATCAAGGTTTGTCGCATCTCTACCTTTCATGCATATTCTCATTGCGTTGTCTGATAGATAGGAGTAGGAGTAGGATTAACTTAGCAACATCCCCTTCATTCTTTTATTTAAACCGCCACATGTACATCACTGCAAACATATAGTTACAAGTCCCTATGTTCGACCTCGGATTACCCGAGAAACTTGCGTCCAGTTATACTTGGCGTGAATGCAAGAAAACTTATGGCAGGACGCATGGTCATCGCATACATTTATTAATGCATATTCATTCCAACGCATGACTATCGACACATGATTATCAATGCATATTTTAGGAACATGCATCGTATACCGCATCCAAGGGAAGTTGGTTTTTGATAAAATTGACTTCCAATTTTCACGCATCAACATCCATTTTTCATATTTCATAATAAAAAATAAAAGGCGACAATGGATAAAACTATTCTTATAGACTTGATCATGACAATAGAAGAGAAGGTTTTTTCATAGTCTTCCCCTTTGGGTAAATCCTTTTACCACGAGTCTATCTTTGTAGGTCTGTACCTTATCAGCTTGGTCTTGTTTTCTCTTGTATATCCACTTACAACTAATAGGTTTTACCTCATCTAGTTGATCTATAAGTTGCCAGATTGAATTGCAGTACATAGACTCCATTTCAAGGTCCATGACTTTTATCCATTGGTCTTTATCTACATTCTCCATTGCTTATTTAAAGGTCAATGGACCCTCTAAGCCATTGTTAGGTATGAAAACCTGAGTTTCTGTTAAACCCATGTATCAGTTAGGTTGTTGAACAACCCTCCTACTATGTTGAGATATTCTCAATTCTTGAAAAGGATGAAAGGATGTGACAGACCAATTTCATCAACAACTCTTGTTGAAGGACCAGCCTGATCAACAACTTTTGTTGATTTGTCTATAACTTCTCTGGACATCTCATTTAATACTAGTTTACTGTGAGGTTGATGATTTCTTATGTGGTCTTCCTCTAAGAATATAGCATTTGTCAATCGAAGCACTTTATCATCTTGATGATCATAAAAAAGATCACCTTTTATTTCTTTGAGGTATCCTACAAATAGGCATACTTTAGAACGTTGTTCACCCAAATCCTGAAGTGACGTAAATTACCTTTACGCCTTCTCCATAACTCGTATGTTTTTTCTGAAACACTTTTCGAGGGAACCATGTTCAAAATAAATACAATAGTTTATACTGCATATACCTAAAAAGACTGAGGTAACTGGGTGTAACTCATCATCGAACGAACCATGTCTAACAGGGTTCTATTTCTCCTTTCTGCTACATCATTTTGTTGTGGTGTACCAGGTGCAGTAAGTTGGGATATAATTCCATGTTCTATCAAATAGTTCTACAATTTTAATTCTATATACTCACCACCTCGATCTGGTTGAAGTGTCTTAATGTTTTTACTTAATAAGTTCTCAACCTCTACCTTGTACTCTTTGAAATTTTCAAGAGTTTCGAACTTATGATGCCTTAGGTAAACATAACCATATCTTGAATAGTCATCAATAAAATTGATGAAATATCCAGATCCTCTTCGAGCTCTAATATTCATCGAACCATAGAGATCTGAGTGTACAAGCTCTAGAGGTTCTTTGGCTTTTAGAGATTTTCCTGTAAAAGATCTTTTGGTCATTTTTCCCTCAAGACATGATTCACATGGAGGTAGAGAATTTTCTTCTAATTGATTTAGAAGTCCATTCTTTATTAACCTCTCAATCCTGTTGAGATTTATATGTCCAAGTCTTAAGTGCCAAAGATAAGCGTTAGGAGAAATTTTCCATTTCATATTTTGAGTTTCAACTGTTTTAAAAATCTTTATATTTAAAATAGCTTTTACCTCAGTTGGTTTTAATATATATAGGTTATTTTCAAGTTTAGCAGAACATATTTGAACACCTTTTGAACTAATGGACATTTCATTGATATCAAAAGTAACTTTATACATATGTTCTAATAAACAGGAGATTGAAATTAAATTTTTTTCATGTCTGGTACATAATATACATTTTCCAACAAAATGTAAGCATCTCAAAAATATAACTTTAGATCTCCCACTGCACAAACCAAAATGACTTCACCTATTCCCACCTTGAAAGTTATCTCATTCTCTGTCAGCTGTCTCAGGAACTAGTTTCTTGAAAGAAAGCAAATATGGTTAGCGGCACCTGAATCTAGTATCTAGGTCAAATGAGAACTTTCTTCTAAAAACGTTTCAATTACAAGTAAATCAAATTTATCTCGGTTTGCCTTTTCAGTCTTCTTTTCAATAAGATATTTAGGGAAATTTCTTTTCCAATATCCATCTTTATTGTAATGGAAATATTTTTCTTTTGCAACCTTTGCCTTGCTATTCTTTGCAGGAGTCTTCTTTTTCCCTTTTCCCTTCTTCTTCATTTGGATACTCTTGTCCTTAGAAGATCCAAACTTCTTATCAGAAGGTTTTGTGCCATACGACAAGCCTTTCTGAAATTTTCTTTGGATAATAAAGTTTGCTTCCACTTCCTGATTCTTATTTTTCATCAGGGATTAGTAAGTCTGAAGCTCATTCAAAAGAGTAGTCAGATTATATTATATTTCATTCATCACAATATTTGTGCAAAATGTAAAAAAAAAAAAAACTTTGCAAGAGATTCCATGATGAAACTGACTTGACTCTTTTCGTCTATGACAGGCCCATTTGCTTATGCTATATTGAAGTGGACCATCATGTCCAGAACATGTTCTCTTATAGAGGTCCCCTCCTTCATACGGGCAACCATGCATGGTACTTCTCGACCGTGTCTTAGAGGGACAGTTGAACGAGTGACTCATGAATGCTGCCGGGTTGGACGAGCCAATAACTCAAATACCTTTGGTCTTTTTTTTTTTTTTTTTTTTAAGAAAGAATCACAACATTACCTTACCTTCACCATGATTCGAACTCCAAGTTATGGCGGAGCACGAGGGGATTTATCATCAATATGATGATGGGAATGGAAACTAGAAGCAGGACTGGGGCTCAAGATGTTAAAACCATTAATAACAGTAATGTAAGCATGAGACTTGGTGAACTAGATGGCCGCAGAGAGGAATCTGGGACTGAGGACTCGTAGTATCTCTCTAGATCTGGCTAGAACATATATTTTAAATTTTTTTTTATATAAAATACATTCTATAATGTATCTATGTATCGCTAAATGTATATAATAGCATCATGTCGAATGATGAGGATGGTTATCCAAACATTGCCTGTAAAGACTCCATGATCTCCCTAGCGGTGACTATGTTTTCATACTTCTTAGTTAACACATCAGATATGCTAGTTAAGATGTAGGCTCGAACTTTTTCATTTGTCTTGACCCATCTATCATATGAATATGAACATGTTGGTTTGTAATAGAGCTTGGAATTTGAGGATGTTCCTCCGTTAAAACGAACCTTAAATCATCTACAACTAGTATCGTATTGATGCTTGATTTCTAGTTTGAACAACCCTCATCGTTACATTTTTCGGAAGCTAAATTTTGGATAATTGAATTTGACATGCCAAAACATAAACAAATTATAGTACAAAATTGTATCTAAATCCAAATTTAATTTTAGCAGAAGTAATAATGTACCCAAATTTTATTATTTTTTTTGCATTGATACTTTAATGAGTCAGAATAGATGCGATCGAGAGGCAGTCAAATATTCCTTCACTGAAGCAATATATTCTTGTCTAGGAAACTAATTCTATAATAACTCTTTATTCCTTTAGTTATTTAGTTACCGTTTTCGGTCAAGAACTTACTAACACTTAGTAATTCTCGTAAGTGTGACCCTCTATTTTTAGATTTTCATAGAGCGGTATCAACAAGCCCTCGAAATGAAAGACAATGCTGAACACGAAACCAAGAAACCCTATTCATTTCTAAAGTTTGAGTTGATCCAAATTTTATTTTACAACCCTTCGAAGGGATAGTTGCTAGAAAAACGACTAGCAAATGTCGCCTAAAACCGAATCTCACGGTTCAAACTAATGGAAGAGAGCGTAGGATATGTTGACACATTTCTTTCACCCACTTACTATGAACAACTTCCCCTATACACCTTGTTATTGACCCATGCAAACACTTTCCAAATGGAGCAGTCGCTGTAAAAGCGACACGAAGTCAAGCATGGATCTCACAGTGTGAGCTCTTAGGAACGTGAGAGCTAAAAACAATATATCATATATAATGTTAATCTCCCACTGAATTGTTCTAATTGATTGGGTATATTTATTTACTTAAGTATATGTCCACTAAAACATCCTAAGTCTAGGTGATTATACAAGTATAACGATTATATTTGGATTTAACCTGCGATGTCTAAGTGATAAAACCATTTTATTACCTCATATCGCTCACACATGCTCATAAAATCGGGTTAACGACGCTCAATAATTCGACTATAATCCCTAGGTAGTCGGTGTTCCATAAACCGTCAACCTAAGTACCTCAAGCCTTAGATTGTTAGAATTTGTGTCCTAAATCTCTTTGTAATCTCATAGTTTGTAAACTTTGTATAAACATATTGGTGTTAATAAAATAAGTGTTATTTTATAAGCATATACTCAATCTAATAAACTAAGATCTGAGGTTATTTCATGTAATTTAAACAAGTATGTAAAGACATACAAGTGGATCTTGTTTAAATAATAACCTAAATGGTCTGTAGTAGATGGATAAGGCTCGGTACATTTTTCTGGTGACACTATGGATACGACCCGCTTTGTAGATGTTACAAGTGTTGTAAAGTGCTGAAGGAACTCTTAAACAAGAGAACCATTGAGCGGAAGCAGATAGTTCCAAAGCCATTGTAAAAGAACAAAGCATTTACAAACAAACAACAATAGTTATGCATCATCAAGTAAATTACAACATGCTTTTAAGTTAAATACATAAGGAATCGAGTGGCATACCTTTGAAGAACTATTCTTTGAGTATTCCCTCGATCAACACCAGTCAAGCGTCCAAGCAAACTCGATGATGTGCACGAACACAACGATCAACCAGTGAATAACACGAACTGTTAGATCCTCGAACACAATCGAGTAAGACTCGACCGTCGACCCTGAACAGCAACTCGACACTACCAAAAGGATACCTTGATATTCTCGGTGTGAGAATCCAGGAGGTGTGAGCTCTGTGTGGATTTGGTAGAGGGAATGAGGAACTAAACATTTGAGTAAGTGGGAGAATGAGAAACGTCTATTGTATAGAGTTGGATATTCGATCGTATAGCAAACGAGGAGCTTGATTGTTTACTCTCTCAAAGACTATCGTATAGCTTTTCTTTTCCCGATCGTGATGTCTTTCGATCTCAAAAAAAGAAAACGATTTTCACTTTTATCCATTAGTTATTAAAACTGATTAAAAACTTCCCACTCAAACGGTTAAAGGAGAAAAATTAACTAACCACAATTATCTCATAATTGTTTTATTATAAACAAATATAATAACTAATTTATCATATTATATTTATAACCTACAGTTTTAATATCACATCATATATAATATATAAACCATAGTTCTTTTTCTCCTTTATGACATTTAATGTAAATCATATTTATATTAATTCCTCTAATTAATGTATCTAATACATCAAATCAATTATATCACATATAATTGAATCAATTTAATTATATCATATATAATCAAATTCCCTTTTGTTAATTTGAACACTTCAAATTAACCCAAAAACTGATTCTCAATATGAATCCATTGAGCTACCAAGGGGACCTTATGGACCTATAGCTTGAAGCTCCAATGGTAGGTGAATAACTAATTAAACTCTTTAATCATGAGATCCATCATCCGTTAACTATCAGGCATTCCACTAAAGACCGAAAGCTGCACTCTTCGCACTACAAATATATTTCTGTGTCCATCGGATATAACCAATCAACAGTACGATGACTCTTCATAAATCGCTCATAAGTACAATTTCTTAAGTACCATTAATTCCTTTAATGAACAATACATCATAGTCCCATTATGAGTGAACACTTCTCGGGCCATGAGAAGGAGTGGCGCCACATTGTTCAAGCCTCGGAATCAGCCCTTAAGGGAGCAATTTATCTACTAACCCCTGCTTTGGGGAAGGAGTGAATTCTATCTTGTGTAGCTGAGTTTCTAGCACCCCAATCAGACGAACCCTCAAAGTGGTAGGTTTGAGTCGGCAAGCTGGCCACTCGCACCCATGTAAATCAAAGACCGCCTTCATAGGCAGGAGTTCCCAACTCATTCAGGATTAATGTCATGTTACCTATGGTCATCCTAGTGAAATGAAAGTTTCTGTCATAAACGGCGTTATATAACAAGACTAAACATTTCGTGGCCCACTCTTATACAAACTCCTTTGTATAGGATACCCCTGCTCGCATGTCTCCACATGACTGACCAGGATCAGATCATTTGTAGCATTTTACAACACTTGTAACATCTACAAAGTGGGTCGTATCTGTAGTGTCACCAGGATAAGGTTTCCCTTCTTTATCCATATACTACAGACCATTTAGGTTATCACTTAAGGCACGATCCACTTGTATGTCTCCACATACATGCTTAAGTTACAACGATAACCAAGGATCTTAGTTTATTGGTTTATGGTTAATGCAACTAAAATATCTCATATTTCATAGACTGAAGTGAATAAATTATGTCATATTATAAATCACAAAACGTTTGTTCATATAGGTGCTTACAAACTACATGACCCTATGAGATTTAGAGCATCAACCCCAACAATCTCCTGCTTATCCTAAAGCTAGTGGGGTGTACAAGATAATCACATTACAAGTACTCAAAACAATAAACTAGGGCACTAAGGCCCAGTACAAAATCTCCCACTTTCCCTAGTCCAGCTGGCGGTCCGGTCCGCCCCGTTTAAGAAAAAAAAAAACCCGATTGCTCTGTAGGTGACCCTAAAAAAACTGTAACCATGAGAGCTTCATAAACAAATTAGCAACATTATGCTCCAAAGCTATCTTATTGACTATCATGTCTCCTCGATGCACAATCTCAGATGAGATGGTATTTCTGTTCATATGCTTGTCGCGCTTGTGACTCCTAGGCTCCCTGGAATTCGCCATAACACACTATTATCACAATAAAGGGTGATGGGCCTAGAACATATTTGGAACAACTTCCAGATCGGTCATGAACTTCCTGGGCCCAAACGACCCTCCTTAGCAGCTTCACAAGCCACTACATATTCAGCCTCCATGGTGGATTCAACGATGCACCCCTGCTTAGTGCTTCGTCATACTACAGCTCCTCCGTTAAGAGTGAACACTGATTCTGAAGTGGATTTCTGAGAATTCTTATCAGTCTGAAAATTAGAGTCCGTGTATCCTATAAGGATCAAATCCTTAGAACCATACATAAGCATGTAGTACCTCGTTTACCGAAAATACTTGAGGATGTTCTTGACGGAAGTCTAGTGACCCTGTCCTGGATTAGACTGATATCTACTGACTATCTCTACAACGTAGTAAATGTCAGGTCTAGTACATAACATCGTGTACATCAAACTGCTAATGACAGATGCATAGGGGACCCGTCTCATTTCCTTAACCTCTTGAGGTTTCTTAGGAAACTGCTCCTTAGACAATGTAACTCCGTGCCGAAAAGGCAAAAGGCCCCTTTTTGAGTTCTACATTGAGTACTTGATCAACATCCTGTCAATGTACAATGCCTGAGACAGTACTAGCACTTTGTTCTTTCGATCCCAAAAGATCTGAATCCCAAGAACTAGCCGAGCCTCTCCCAAATCGTTCATTTGAAATTGGGTCGCTAGCTAGTTCTTAACTGAAGTCAGTAAATCTATATCATTCCCAATCAGTAAGATATAGTCTACATATAACACTACGAAAACTACTGAACTGTTGATGATTTTCTTGTAGACACAAGGTTCATCAACGTTTTGGTCAAAGCCATAAGATTTGATCGCAATATCGAATCTTATGTTCCAAGATTGAGATGCCTGTTTCAGTCCATAAATGGACCTATTCAGTTTGCAAACCTTTTGCTTTTGACCTTGGGCTATGAATCCCTCTGGTTGCACCATATAAATGGCCTCCTCAAGATTACTATTCAGGAAGGCAATCTTGACATCCATTTGCCATATCTCATAGTAATAATATGAGGCAATGGATAGGAGAATGCAGATAAACTTAAGCATGGAAATATGCCAGAAAGTATCCTAATAATCAACTCCCTCCACCTGGGTATAACCCTTTGCCACAAGTCTAGCCTTGAAGGTTTGCACCTTCCCATCAGCACCCCGTTTCCTCTTGTAGATCCATGCAACCTATAGGTTTAACCCCATCAGGTTTACTTACAAGATCCCAAACTGAGTTGAAGTACATAGACTCTATCTCGTGATCCATGGCTTTGACTTATTCATCTCTGTCAACATCCTCCATTTCCTTCTTGTAAAACAATAGATCCTCAACCTTGCCATCGCTTACCATAGCCAGGATTTCAGTTAAACCCATATAGTGAATAGGTGGGTTCGCAACCCTCCCACTACGTTGAGGTTCCCTCAACTCTTGAGGTGGATTTGACCTACTAGATGAACGCACATCAACAACTCTTGTTGAAGTTTCAGTAGTTTCATTGGAAAGCTCACGCAACACGATTTTATTTCTTGGACTATGCTCCCTTATATGATCCTCATCAAGGAAGGTAACATTTATCGACACAAACACCTTATTTTCCTTAGGATCATAAAAGTAACCCCGTCGTGTCCATTTGGGGTAGCCTGCAAATAGACTTAACCTCGAACGTGGTTCTAGTTTCTTAGGATTAGCCTTAAGCACATATGCTGGGCAACCTCAGATGCGGAAGTGACGCAAACTAGCTTTACGCCCGTTCCACAACTCCAAAGGTGTTCTGGAAACACTCTTGGAGGGAACGCAATTAAGGATGTAAGCTGCAGTCTCTACTACAAAACCTCAAAACGAGTCTGGTAAGGAAGCGTAACTCATGATCGACCGAACCATGTTCAACAAGGTTATGTTTCTCCTCTTCGATACACCATTTTGCTGAGGTGTACTGGGCGCTGAGAGTTGGGAATTGATTCCATGTTCTATCAAATAATTCTAGAACTCATAATCCAAAAACTCTCCACCCCGATCAGATCGTAATGTTTTAATCCATTTATCTAATACGTTTTCAACTTTAGCCTTGAACTCTTTAAACTTTTCAAAGGATTTAGACTTATGTTGCATTAAATAAACATACCCATACCTCAAATAATCATTAGTGAAAGTGATAAAATACTCGTAGCCTCCCCTGGCTCGCACATTCATCGAACCACAAAGATCTGAATGCAATAATTCTAGAGGCTCTTTGGCTCGATAACCTTTTCCAGTAAAAGATCTTTTAGTCATTTTGCCTTCAAGGCATGACTCACACACAGGTAAAGAATTTTCTTCTAACTTGTTTAGATATTCATTCTTCACCAACCTCTCAATCCCATTGAGATTGATGTGCCCCAAACGAAGGTGCCAAGTTGGACATTTTCCTTAGGAGAAACTTTAAGTCGTTTATTTTGAGTTATGACAATTTTAAACATCTATATGTTATGGAGGGAATTTGTTGCTAATGGCTTTAGCACATATAAATTATTTTTCAGTTTAGCTGAACATATCTCAATACCATCTTTCAGAATAAACACTTTATTCACTGAAAAGTTGAGAGCATATTTGCATTCAAGCAAGCACTTTACAGAAATCAAGTTCCTCTTTAACTTAGGAATAACATATACATCATTCAAAATGATAAATCTATTTTATAAAGTCAACTGCAAGCCTCCCACTGCCACAGCTGAGATGATGTGCTCGGTGCCTACTCGCATCGTCATCTCACTAGCCTCAAGTTGCCACTAGAATATAATTTCTTGAAATGAAGAACAAACATGGTTAGTGGCTCCAGAATCTATAATCCAGGTAGAATCATCATTATCTACTAAACAAGTCTCCAAAACCAGTAAATCACATTTACCTTGTTTGGCTTTCTTCTTTTCCTTCAACCATCGTGGGCAGTTTTGCTTCCAATATCTGTCCTGGTTGTTGTGGAAACATTTTCCCTTGTCAACCGGCGCTGGTCGCCTGCCCCATGGAGCAGTAGGTGGTGGGTTACCTGGAGCCTTCCCTTTCCCCTTACTACCCCTTTTCTTCTTCCACTTTCAGGTGCTGGAAGAAGAAGGTGTAGACTTAGTCCCTGAGGTTGAACCTCGATGGAACTATTTAGATGATGAAGCAACATTTACCTCACCATCCTTCTTCTCCTTGCTTTTCAGCAAGGATTGGAATGTCTGCAACTCGTTGAGCAGAGTGGTAAGGGTGTATTCAACCCTATTCAGAACAGTGTTACTAACAAAATGGAGGAAGCACTCTGGTAACGTCTCCAAAATTATGCTAACCTGGCTGGCCTCATCGATGCAAGACCTGTTCATCTCTGCCACATTAAAGTGGACCATCATGTTCAGAACATGTTCACGAATAGATATACCCTCCTTCATCTTGGAGTTGAAGATGAACTTCGGAGCTTCATGCATGAGCTGTGCATACGGTTGTCTGAACATGCCCTTAAGGGACTCCATGATCTCGTG
>NC_052351.1:69151078-69188903 GCF_009727055.1 Benincasa hispida | reverse complement strand
AATGAGAAAGACCGTAGGATATGTTGTCACACATCCCTCTCCCACTTACTATGAACATTCTCTTCATTCACCTTGGTATTGACCTACCCAAACACCATCCTTTAGGGGGACACAAAAACGTTATCCAACCTAATGAGAAAGACCGTAGGATATGTTGTCACACGTCCCACTCCCACTTACTATGAACATTCTCTCCATTCACCTTGGTATTGACCTACCCAAACACCATCCTTTAGGGGGACACTCCTAGGGTGCTTCAAGGTCGATGATAGATCTTGCGGTGTGAACTTTTAGGTAGAAACATGTGGAGGTTTAAGTGAAGTATTATATACCCTGAATACCTCCTACTGAATGTTCTACCTAGGGTTTCATTAACTTAGACAATCTGACTACTGATTTTTATCAAAGGTGGAGTTTAATTTGCTTAAAAACAACTCTTGCTTTTGATAATTAAACAAGTTCAAATCAAGTCTTATTAATCACTTTAGCAGACTATCATCAAATTTGCATGCATGCAACAAATCTATCTAATTCACCTTTCCAGGTAGGTTCCTAGGTAGGGGTGTACCGTTTCCGTCAGCTTAAATACCCCAGCCTAGCTAGAACCCGCCTTAGACAAAAGGTCCCTTATAGATAGATTTGGTACATATTTAATCTTTTATTAGTCAATTTAATCCTACTAAACCGATTAAAAAATTAAACTTAGGTTTCTAATCACATTAGAACCATGATCTTAGGTCTATCTCAATCAAATTTTAAAGCTATTTTAAAACGTGATTTAAGCATAAGTTTGCATGCATGTCTTTCTTATTGATTTTAGTTCTAATTTCCATATAACTCTTATAAAAGGAAACAATTAAAACCATCATATTGCAAAGCTAGACTAGGTATTTATAACTTTTATAAATTAACCTAAGTATCATGCTTCATGCAATTTTCATTCATTACTATATATAACTCTTATATAATTTTAATAAACCAAGTATATATGCTTTTATACACCCTTATACTATAACACTTATAATATAAAGATGATGCATGAATATGCTTAATGCATGCATATATTATAACTCTTATATTATATGATGCATGAACATGCTTTAATGTAATTTAATCATGCAAGCTACTATATTATAACTCTTATAATATAAAGATGATGCATGAATAAATGCATAACCTATGGTGGGATTTAAAACTATATGACATACTTTATGACATATAATTTAAACATACATCACATGACATTCATAAAAAATTAATGGACCGATGATGTGCCTCAAGAACCAGAAAATTAAAACTATCTATTACATTAACCATCGAGTCAATCGGTTCAAACAAGCGAACTGGGTCTTGAATCGCTCGGGCGAAGCCTCGTTCCTCTGATCGTGTAGCTTTTCCTTGTGATTGTCGAGTAACGTTAGTCGAGTAACCACGATCATGTAGCATGGATCGAGTGCCTTTGACTATGTGATGAAACATGAAGGCCACTTAATTGTGCAACGCACTGAGTATAACACATGCCTAAACGATCGAGTTGACGACAACTATGCGATGAATCATGATCATCTAAATAATCGAGTATCAAGCATCGAGTATCACATATCGAGTGATCGAGTAGCCAATGACTATGCGATGAGCATGCTGGCCTACACAATTGTTTAGTGTGCGTGCCTACCATGCAACGAGTATCCATTCTCAGCGATCGTTTACCCCCATCGTTTACACGATCGAGTAGCCAATGCAACACAATCGAGTAAACTCTTTACTCGATTGCGTAACATCAGCCATGCGATCATTTAGCAAATGCTACATGATCGAGTAGAACTTTTCTACACGATCACCTAGCTAAATCTAAACGATCGTTTAGCCTGGGCTACACGATCTGACCAATCCTTGGTCTTCTTCCTCGAAGTGAATTACATCTCCATGCTTTGAAACTTCATCACGAACGACTCAAAACACTCCAAACTCTTTGAATACAGACTCGATAGCAAGTTAATTATGCCCAAAAACATAGGGGACTTTACAAATTAACTTTGAAATGTAAAAGAAAGAAGTAAACAGAGGCAATCGTCCAGAACATCCATCAATTCACATCCACAACTACATCTAACACTTAAATGCAATGTAGATATGCTTAAAACCCACGAAGAGTATAAATGCATTTCAATACATCAATGGAATTTGGAATATCAGAACAACCTGGATCTGATACCAATTGAAGGAACTCTTAAACAAGAGAACCATTAAGCGGAAGCAGATCATTACCAACCCATTGTGAAATAACAAAGCATTTACAAACAAACAACAATAGTTATGCATCATCAAGTAAATTATAGCATGCTTTTAAGTTAAATACATAGGGAATTGAGTGACATACCTTCGAAGAACTATTCTTCGAGTATTCCTTCGATCAATACCAGTCAAGCGTCCAAGCAAACTCGATGATGTGCACGAACGCAACGATCAACCAATGAATAACACGAACAGTCAGATCCTCGAACACAATCGAGTAAGACTCGATCCTCAACCCTCAAACAACAGCTCGACACTACTAAAAGGCTACCTTGGTATTCTCGGTGTGAGAATCCAAAAGGTGTGGGCTGGATTTGGTAGAGGGAAGGAGGAACTAAACGATCGAGTAAATAGGAGAATGATAAACATCTATCATATAGAGTTGGATACTCGATCGTATAGAAAACGAGAAGCTATCATCTAGTAACGAGGAGCTTGATCGTTTACTCTCCCAAAGGCTATCGTATAGCTTTTTTTTTCTTGATCGTAATGTCTTTCAATCTCAAAAAATGAAAATAATTTTCACTTTTATCCATTAGTTATTAAAACTGATTAAAAACTTCCCATTCAAACGGTTAAAGGAGAAAAATTAATTAACCACAATTATCTCATAATTTTTTTATTATAAATAAATATAATAACTAATTTACCATATTATGTTTATAACCTATAGTTTTAATATCACATCATATGTAATGTATAAACCATAGTTTTTTTTCTCCTTTATGACGTTTAATATAAATCATATTTATATTAATTCCTCCAATTAATGTATCTAATACATCAAATCAATTACATCACACATAATTGAATCAAATTAATTATATCATATACAATCAAATTCATTTTTATTAATTTGAACACTTCAAACTAACCCAAAAACTGATTCTCAACATGAATCTATTAAGCTACCAAGGGGACCTTATGGACTTGTAGCTTGAAGTTCCAACGGTACGTGAAAAACTGATTGAACTCTTTAATCACGATATCCACCATCCATTAACTATCGGGCACTCCACTAAAGACCGACAACTGCACTCTTCACACTACAAATATATTTCTGTGTCCATCAGATATAACCAATCAACAGTACGATGACCCTTCACAAATGCTTGTAAGTTTAACTGGTCCATTTTACCGTTTTGCCCCAATTATATCTAACTTCTTAAGTACCACTGATTTCTCTAATGAACAATACATCATAGTCCCACTATGAGTGAATACTTCTGGAGCCATGAGAAGATGTGGCGCCACATTGTTCAAGCCCTGGAATTAGCCCTTAAGGGAGAAATTTATCTATTTACTCCTGCTTCGAGAAGGAGTGAATTCCATCTTGTGTAGCTGAGTTCCCAACTCCCCAATCAGATGAATCCTCAAAGTGGTAGGTTTGAGTTGGCGATTTGGCTACTCGCACCTATGTAAATCAAAGGACTACCTTCATAGGCAGAAGTTCCCAACTCACTCAAAATTAAGGTCATGTTACCTATGGTCATCCTAGTAAAATGAAATTCTCTGTCATAAACAACGTTATACAACGAGATTAAACATTTCATGATCCAGTCTTATACAAACTCCTCTGTATAGGATACCCCCGCTCGTATGTCTCCACATGAATGACCAGGATCATATCATTTGTAGCACTTTACAACACTTATAACATCTACAATGTGGGTCGTATCCGTAGTGTCACCAGGATAAGGTTCCCTCCTTTATCTGTATACTACAGACCATTTAGGTTATCACTTAAGGCACGATCCATTTATATGTCTCCACATACTTGTTTAAGTTACAACGATAACCAGAGATCTTAGTTTATTGGTTTGTGGTTAATGTAACTAAAATATCTCATATTTCATAGATTGAAGTGAATAAAATATCTCATATTATAAATCACAAAACGTTTGTTCATATAGGTGTTTACAAACTATAGAATCCTACGAGTTTTAAGGCATCAACCCCAACAAGTGCTACAAATGATCTGATCTTGATCATTCATGTGAAGACATGTGAGCGAGGGTATCCTATACAAAGAGTTTGTATAAGACCAGTCCACGAATTGATTAGTCTCTTTATATAACATCGTTAATAATAGAGACTTACATTTCACTAGGATGACCATAGGTGGTATGACCTGAATCTTGAGTGAGTTGTGAACTCCAGCTCATGAAGGGAGTTCTTTGATTTGTATGGGTAAGAGTGGCCAGATTGCCAACTCAACAAGCCTACCATTTTGGGGATTCGTCTGATTGGGGAGCTGGGAACACAACTACACAAGACTGAATTCATTCCTTCCCCGATGCAGGGGCAAGTAGATAAATTGCTCCCTTAATGGCTGATTTCGGGTCTTGAACATAGTGGTCATACCCTCTCCTGGCCCGAGAGGAACTTAGTCATAATTGGACTATAACTTATTGTTCATTAGAGGAATCTGTGGTACTTAAGGAGTTAGATGTAACTACAGAGGTAACAGTATTTTGACCCAACTGTACTTACGAGTAATTTGTGAAGGGTCATCGCACTGTTGATTGGTTATATCCAATGGACACAGAAATTTATATGTAGTGCAAAGAGTGCAGCTGTCGGTCTTTAGTGTTGTGACCGATAGTAAATAGATGTTGAATAATTTAATTAAAGAGTTTAATTAATTATCCGAGTATCGTTGGAGCTTCAATCTACAGGTCCATAAAGTCCCCTCTGTAGCTCAACAGGGATTTATTGGAGGATTAATTTGAAGTGTTCAAATTAATTGAGAGAATTGATTATATATGATATAATTAATTAAATTGATTATATATGTGATATAATTAATATAATGTATTTGATACATTATAATTTAAGATAATATGAGAATAATTTGAATATGATTCAAATACCAATTATATGAATGAGATTCATGTAATTAAATATAAATATGATTTATATTGAGAGGAATTAAATATTTAGATATGATTAAAATATCAATTATATGGATGAGATTCATATAAGTGGATTTAATATAAATGTGATTTATATTAAATGCCATGTATGGTTGAGCAAAAATAAAATCTATAATTTATGTTATATTTGATGCAATATAAAATTATAGGCTATATGTTATATTTGACCTAACATATAGTATATATATATAATAAAGTAGTTATATATATATATTAATAATTGAAATTAATTAAAGGGAAGAAGTTACAACTCCCTTCCCTTATTCTCTCAATTATTATACGTGGGTTTCAAGTTGGTTGTAGATGATTCTACTTCTTCAATTCACTTTGGATGAAGAGTTCTCTCACAGAGAAAAATTCTCTGTAGAAACTTCCCTCTCTTTCTTTCCATCTCCTTTTTCTCTTCCAAGGATTCAAGAAAAGCCTACAACTCTTGTTTGAATCCTTTATCCCAAGAGAATACAGAGGGTTCTCGAGTGGTGGTATCCGTTCTTGAAGAAGGAGATCCACATGGAGAAGGAGTTCCATTCATAGCTTGTACGAGGGAGTTCTTGAAGAAAGGGTTTTCAAAGGTAAGAGTTTCTGAAACCCTATGTAATTTATTTAAAGCATGCAATAATCATGTAAATGTATATCTTGTTGTTGTTTTATGTAAAACTTTATATTCAATAAAAATGAAATTTGGGACGATCTTTGCTTCCGCTCAAAGGATCTTTTTTGAAAATTTTCTTCATAGATAGGATTATAGACCGATTTAGTTTGTAATTAAGGTTTTACAAGATAACGACCTATTTTAACTATTAAAACAAGTTTTATTTGTTAACCCTAGGTGAGCATGCATCTTATCTTTGTTATAGATTTTAAACGTCTAATTCATTTTATAACACTTTTATAAAACTATAGACATACTATAACATATATTAAGCATTTCATAATTTAATATAACAACTTATATTAAATACATGAAATCCTAAATCATGCATACTATATATTATAACATATTATATCATACCTTCAATGCATGAAACATGCTTCCTATGGTGTGTTTTTGACATACTTTATGCACATACAAGATTTAATTTAATTAAACATACATTCAAAATGCATACATAATTAAACATACACTGAAATGGATTGGTTTTGGAATTCTAAGCAAGTAAAAGCCTAAAATTATTACAAAATAATTCAATATAAGTCATGAACGGCTTGAACCGACCCGAACCAGCTCCGAATCACCTAAACTAGACCTTCAAGGAAGAAATTTAGACTGAACTGGTTTGAATCAGGTTGAATCGAAACTCTAAAACCTGAACCGGCCGAACCGATTCTGTTGAACTGTCGGTTCATTGACGCGCGCTCCTTCTGGACTGGGATGAATAGTGTTGCAATGTTTCATCCAATCATTGCAATGCCACAGGTTTTCCTTCTGATCTAGGCTGGCTGAAGAACAACGTTGCAACGTTCCAAGGGTAGTGTTGCAATGCTGTAAGGTAGAAGCTTCACCTGCTTCCGAGTATGATTCGATTCTTCTTCAATTACTACCTAATTGTAATTTTATTGAATCAAATTTACAGACTCTTAATCTCATATTGAGGCCCATAAATAAAGAGACAATTACAACAATTACTTCATAATTGAAGAGAAATCTAATGTAAAAATACCATAATTTATCCTTTTCAGCACCCATTTCATGCAACTCATGAAAAACACCCACCAAGCTAAAATTAACGTGAATTGAGCATTTAAAACATGCTCTGATACCAATTGATAGAGTTGGCATGCAACCAAAGAAAGCAGTTAGGATCTTAAACAATCTAATTACATTAATTTTGGCAAAGAAACATGCACATTCATAACTGAAGGGAAAACCATCAAAGGTTTACGCAGTGGAATGCGAATATTGATCCCAATTTTCGTTTTTCATAGAATTTATAAGAATTACAGAATTAAAAGAAAGATTATACATTTAATTTCAACTACAACATGTTTTTCTAATTAGATAGAAGGGAGAAGAAAGATCTTACCTTTGAAGAACGATTGTTCAAGAATTCCCTCAAACGGATCTCTTCTTCCAAAAGGGACACCACCAAATGGAGTCTCCTGTATTCTCCTTAGTATTTGAGAATGACAGGAGGTGTGGGCTCTGCCTTAGGGTTTTGGAAGAGGGAAGGAGATAAAAAGGAGGAAGAGAGGAAATTTTCTTCTCCGTAAACTTTTTCTAGAGCACACCACTCATAGAGAGAATTGCAGAAGAAGATGAATTAGGACCATTCATTCTTCCACAACCCATGTAACTCCCTCCCTTTAATTAATTTTAATTAAATTAATAATATATATAACTACTTTATTACATATATATATATAAACACTATCTGTTATATCAAATATAACATATAGCTTATAGTTTTATATTGCATCAAATACAACATAACTATAGGTTTTATTTTCTCTTAATAATACATGACATTTAATATAAATCACATTTAATTAAATTCACTAATATGAATCTCATTCATATAATTAATATTTGAATCATATTCAAATATTTAATTCCTCTCGACTTATTTATGATATCTAATATAAATCATATTTATATTAAATTTAATTATATAAATCTCATTTATATAATTAGTATTTGAATCATACTCAAATTCCTCTCATATTACCTTATATTATAATGTATCAAATATATTATATTAATTATATCACATGTATAATTAATTTAATTAATCATATATAATTAATTCCCTCAATTAATTTGAACACTTCAAATTAATTCAAAACTAATTCTCAATTAAATCCCTGTTGAGCTATAGAAGGTACCTAATGGACATGTAAAAGAATAGTACTTGGATAATTAATTAAACTCTTTAATTAAATTACCCAACATTCATTAACTGTCGGTCATTCCACTAAAGACCAAGAGCTGCACTCTTCGCACTACATATATATTTCTATGTCCATTGAATATAACAAATCAATGGTGCGATGACCATTCACAAATTGTTCATAAGTACAACTGGCCAAAATTACCATTTTGCCTCTATAGTTACATCTAACTCCTTAAGTACCACGATTCCTCTCAGGCCAGGAGAGGGTACGGCCACTATGTTCAAGTCTCGAAATCAGCCCTTAAGAGGGTAATTTATCTACGTATCTCGTCATTGGGGAAGAAGTGAATTCTGTCTTGTGTAGTTGTGTTCCCAAATCCCCAGTCAGACGAATCCCCAAAATGTAGGCTTATTGAGTTGGCAATTTGGCCACTCTCACCTATACAAATCAAAAGACCGCTTTCATGAGCAGAAGTTCATAACTCACTCAGAATGCAGGTCATGTCACTTATGGTCATCCTAGTGAAATGTAAGTCTTTATAATTAACGACATTATATAATGAGACTAATCATTTCGTGGTTGGGTCTTATACAAACTCTTTGTATAGGATACCCTCGCTTACATGTCTCTATATGAATGATCAAGATATGATCATTTGTAGCACTTTACAACACTTGTAACACCTACAAAGCGGGCTGTCACAGGATAAGGCACCCAGCCTTATCCATCTATTACAGACCGTTTAGGTTATTAATTAAACAAGATCCACTTGTATGTCTGTACATACTTATTTAAATTATATAAAATAACCTAGATCTTAGTTTATTGGATTGAGTATATGCTTATAAAATAACACTTATTTTATTAACAACAATATGTTTATACAAAGTTTACAAACTACGAGATTACAAAGAGATTTAAGACACAAATCCCAACACATAACAACAATAGTAAAAGGGTTTTAGTGAATAACCTTTGATGAAACCTCCAATTGATGTAATCTACCTGTGAATTCTCTTCAACAACTTATTATAGACTACCACGAGGATCTTCTCTACTAATCTCAGGCCTTAGATTGGGAGGTGGAACCAAAATTGCGAGAGATTAGGTGTGAGTTTTGAGAGTTGGAGTGAAGCAAAAATTTTCAAAATTTTTCCTCTTCAAAAAAATAGATTACATGTTTGAATTTTCTTTAAATAAATATGTATTTATTCATTTCAAACATGCAAATAAGATTATTTGGGAGATTGACACTGAAATTCCTACTTAATATTAGTGGATTAGGTGGAGAAAGTGGGGAAATCCCACTTTCTATTTTAGCAATTTTCTTTTCTTTTTTTTTTAAAATTAATTATTTGATTTTCTAATAAAATCAAATTAAATTTAAAAAATTGATTTCAGAATTTTAAATTCAAATTTATTTAAAATACTTTATTTTAAATAAACAGTTACTTAATCAAATTTAATTAATTAATTAAATAATTTGATATCAAATATTAAATTAATTAAATACCTAATCCAAAACATGAATCCTTATTAATATTTAAATCTCATTTAAATATTTTAAACTCTAAAAAACCATTTAATTTGTTAATCAAACGTTATTTATATCGAATATAATAACCCAAAACCCTAAACCGAATTTCAATATTTCAAATTCTCTTAATACGTTATTCTAAGGTTTAATTTTTTTACGAGCCAGTAGAGGGACCTAATGAATCTACAGATCATGAGCTCCAACGACTTGAGATTAGTTGGCTAAACTCTTTTAACTGAGTTAATCAATATTCATTAACTATCAAGAAACTCCACTATAGCTCAGTAGTTGCACTCTCCTCACTATAGATATATTTCTTTCCACTTGATTTAACCATAATCAGTAAGTTGATCATTAATAGGTTGTTCGTATTGACAGCTAGACCAAATTATCGTTTTATCTATAAAACATCTTGTTCCTTAAGTCTCCACTAATCCTCTAATGAAAAATTGGTTGATGGTCCTTCTAATAAACCGAGTCCCTCTCAGCCATAGAGGGTGGGGCCCTTCGTTCAAGATCAGGAGTCAATACTTAAGGGAACAACCTACTAACCCTAAAATGGGTAGAAGTAAATTTCATCTTGTAGGACTATGTTCCCAGCTATCTATCCGATCTTACCTCTAAAATGGAAGGCTTATTAATCGGCAATGTTGAGCCACCCCCACCCACGTAGATTAAAGAATAATCTCGAATAAACAGGAGTTTATAGTTAGCTCAGGATTGAGATCGACTTAACTTAGGTCATCGAATTGAAATAGTCAGTTTTAACAATAAATGGTCGTTATAAAGAAAAGTGACTATTTCGTGGTCCAGTCTTATGCAAACATCTTTTGCATAGGATGTCCTCACTCGCATGTCTCCACATGAACGACTTTGGGATCACATCATTTGTATCAATATGCAAAGCGGGTCGCATCCATAGTGTCCTCAAGATAAGGTACCCAATCCTATCCATATACTTATAGGCCGTTTTGACTATATACTCAAACTTGATCCTCTTTTATGTTTTCACATAAAGTTTAAGTATTCATGTTATAGTCATGGGTTCATTAGTTTATTGGATTTAGGAATCTATAAATGCAATTTACATATTCAATAACAACTTTATTGAAAAAAAAAAACTCAATAACATCTTTATTGTGAATAGAATATGTTTAAAATTTACAAACTGCGAGTTTTATGACATATAACCCAACAACAACTAAATGTGAGAATTTTTATTTCCCAAAGTAACTATGCCAAGAATATTGTCAAGAAGTTTGGTCCCGAAAAGACCAATGTTAAACAAACTCTTGCTCCCACTCATGCTAAAATTTTCAAAGACTCTAGTGGAAGTCAAGTTGATGAGAGTTTGTAAAGTATCGTTGGAAGTTTATTGTATCGAACAACCAAAAGACCTGATATTGTTTTTGCTGTTGGTGTTTGTGCCAGATATCAGTCCTATCCCAAAACTAGTCATTTGCTCAGTGCTAAAAGGATAATCAAATACATCAATTGCACGAGTGATTATGGTTTATTATACACATTTGCTACAAGTAGCTTTCTGGCTGGCTACTGCAATGCTGATGAAGGAGTAGATGATATCTGTAGCAGAAAGGATTGACATCCCCATTTTCATTTTACATAACATATGAACATAAAGAGGACTGAAATATAAACATTTGTTCTAATTAGGCATGCATTTACATAAAAATTAAAGAGGAATAAGGGATCAATAGATCATTTATCCTTAAAGGCCAAAATTCTTCACGTTCCTCTCCAAATGACGTACAATTCCTTCTCCTATGAACTCAAGAACACCCAAATATACAGCAACGGAATGGAACACCACCACAATGATTTCCTCATTATTCTTGAAGGATAGAGAATCAACTAAGAGTTGAGTGGGCTTCAACGTATTAATTTTGACAGGGAAAAAGGAATTGATTTGAGAGTAACTATATAGAGAGTTTCTTAGAGAGTGAGAGGTGTTTCTATCTCATCCGGAAAAAAAAAAAAAAAAACATAAGATAAGAGAGTTATATCTCTCTCCGCCTCTACATGTCATGAGAGAAATAGTGGGGGGGGGAGGGGGGGGAGAGTTATTTCCCTCCCAATAATTGATTTATTTAATTAAAAAATTGATTTTTTAATTAATGTATTATATATATTATAATAATAATAACTAATTATATATATATATAAATATATATATATTATATTATATTATTAAACCCATATGTTCATATCTAATATAACATATAACCTACAGTTTATATTATATCACATATAATATAACCTATAGTTTAATATTCTCTCACTTAACTTATAGCATTTAATATGAATCAAATTCATATTAAACCTAGACTATAGATTTTATATGAATCACATTCATATAATTAATATTTGAACCATATTTAAATATTTATTTTCTCTCAAATAAAACTTTATGTTATGATGTATCATATACATTATATTAATTATATCTCATAAAGTTGTTTTTATATTAATTATATCTCATATAATTAATTTTATATTAATTATATCTCATATAATTAATTTTATATTAATTATATCTCATATAGTTAATTCCCATTATTAATTTGAACAATTCAAAGTAATCCAAATTAATTCAATTTTCATTAACCTCAATTGAGCTAACAAGGAAACCTTATGGACCTATAGTTTGAAGCTCTAGTGGTACTTTATTAATTAATTAAACTCTTTAATTAAATTAATCAATTTTCATTGTCTGGGCTAAAATTACCATTTTACTCCTGTAGTTGCATCTAACTTCTTAAGTACCACTGATCCTTTTAATGAACAATAAGTTATAGTCCAACAATAAACAAACCACTCTCAGGAGAGGTGTGACACCACATTGTTCAAGCCTCAAAATCAGCCCTTAATGGAGTAATTTATCTATTTATCTTAACTATAAGGAATGTGGGAATTCATTCTTGTGTAGCCGCATTCCCATCTCCCCAATCAAACGAATCATCAAAATGGTAGGCATATTGAGTCAAGAAAATTGGTCACTCTCACCCATACAAATCAAAGGACCTCCTTCATAGGTAGGAATTCACAACTCACTCAAGATTCAGGTCAAGTCACCTATTGTTATCTTGGTGAAATGTAAGCCTCTTCTAGTAACGGTGTTATATAGAGAGACTATTCATTTCGTGGTCCGGTCTTATACAAACTCTTTGTATATAATACCCCTTCTCACATGTCTCAACATAAATGATCAAGATCAGATCATTTGTAGCACTTTACAATAATTGTAACAACTACAAAGTGGGTCATATTCGTAGTGTCACCAGGATAAGGTACCCAGTCTTATCTATCTACTATAGACTGTTTAGTTTATCACTTAAATATGATCCACATGTATGTCTCCACATACATGTTTAATTTAAAGAAGATAACTTCAGATCTTAGTTTATTGGTATTTTTGGGTTAATGCAACTAAATGTCAAATAAAATTGTTATGTTTTTAAAGGATGTATATTTCTATGTTAATTCCCCCAAAATTGGGTTGATTATTTGCTTTTTTGTAGGATTAAACGATTCCCGAAGAGTTTTGGAGTCATTACAAGAAAATTGTGTCAAAAAGATAAAAATGACCAAGAAAATCAACAAATTGAAGAGAAACGAGTAAACACCCAGGAGAGTATCGAGTAAGGCTGTTGGATCATCAACCATCGAGTATTTAGCAGAATACTGTCAAATAGCATCCAGTAAAGACTATCGAGTATTCAACCATCTTCCATCGAGTCATCGAGTTTCGTTTGATTCATTTTCCATCGAGTAAAGAGCATCTCGAGCGTCGAAGATCGAGTATTAAATAGAAAAACTCGATGCACTCGTTCTTCTTTCCAGATTTTGACGTGATCCATCTGCGCACTTCGTGATGATTTCCTGCTGGTATAAGTGAGTTCAGTTCTTCAGAAGACGGGAGATATATCATTTTTTTTTAGAAAATCCATCATTCTCTAGAGAGAAAAACTTAGAAGAAGAAAAACCCATTTTTTTAGAGAGAGATTTCGATTTCCAAGAGCGATTCTTGTAATTTTCTGTGAGATTGAGTCGATTCGTACTCAGACTTGTATCAATATGCAACTATCAATGGAATGCTTAAAGAACTTCAACCTCCATGAGTAGGTAAATCTTTTTCTTAGGGTACTATGCAATTAGGCATTTTCTTGAGACTTTTCTTGAATTTTCTTTCATGTAATTACTTTCTTTTGAATATTCTTGTTGAGATTTAGAATAAAATTGATTAAGATTGAATTGACGAATCAAGATTAATCAATTTTTGTATGTAAAAATTACATGGTTATATAACAAAGTTGTAATTGTAGTTGCAAGAATTAGTAATCTTGATAGAAAATGTGGGCTTCTTTTCCTCTTTTCTTTAAAGAATCTATTAATTTAGAACATTCATGTAATCAATCTTGAATTTTTCAATTTTTTGATTTCAAGATTGGAATAGTTAAGAAAACTCATGAGTTCAATGCAATTTAGGGATTAGTTGTAAAATGTCTTTAGGAAGCAATTAAGATCTATATTAGGGTTAATTGTGAAATTAGCTAATTAGGGCATTGGGAATTTATTCTTAATGAGCTATTGAATAATCTAATTGCATGATTTCTTATTAAGTCAATGACAGAATTGCTTAGTTATATAAAATCCCCAAGATTTCATTTCCATTGAATTTTATCTTACAATCTCTTCCTTATTTCTCCCATTAATAAATTTTCTATATCAATTTTTGTCTTGTGCTTAGTTAGTTTCTTTTATTTCTTAAAACAAACAAATCCCCCATTTAATTTTTTGCATTTAGGAATTCTAATAGTCAATTTTTAGGCCAATTATTTGTGGTTCTCTTGGGATCGACCTCTTACTTCCACTATTACTACATGTTAGTTCTAGTTGTAGTTAGAGTTTAAATAAATTTCATTTGTTTGTGTAGATAGAATTAACAACACCTACTTTACACCGAACAAATTGGCGTCATTGCCGGAAAATTGTGCAATTGGCCTTTTACAATTTTGAATTCCTTAAAAAAAATCATTAAAAAATAGTTAGTTCATTTTAAGCTTTCCTTTTGTGTATGACCCGCTCCTCTCGGAGTTTGCTTTGTGATTTGATTTTAGATATTAACCGTGAGGAAAGAAGATTACGAAGGGAAAGAGCTAGAAGAGAGAAAGAATAATTTGAAGAGTTGGATCAAGAAGAAGAACAACCACAACCAAACATCATGGGCGAAGCAAGAGAACAAACTTTAAGTAAGCTAGCGGAACTGGATTATAATCAACGTCTTTGAATTGTATACCCGGAGATAATTGTCCCATTTGAACTCAAACCGGGGCTAGTACATTTACTTCCAACTTTCAGAGGGCACCTCGGTGAAGACCCTCACAAACACATGAAGGAGTTCCACCTTGTTTGTGACGGGATGCATCCTCATGGAGTGACACAAGAGTAGCTCAACCTTAGAGCCTTCCCCTTCTCCTTGAAGGATGTGGCTAAGGATTGACTATACTACCTACCGGCAGGTTCTATTACTATGTGGTGTGGGTTGAAAAAGAAATTTTTAGAAAAATTCTTTCCGACATCTAAATCTCATAACATAAGAAAAGATATTTATAGAATTAAACAAAGTATAGGAGAATCTTTGTATGAATATTGGAAAAGATACAAACAGTTATGTGCATCTTTTTCACACCATCAAATTTTTTAGCAATATCTAATTTAATACTTCTATTCAGGTTTACTCTGTTCGAGAGAAGCAATATAGATGCAGCCGCCGGTGGGGCTCTAGCAGACAAAACACTGACGGAAGCGAGCCAATTCATATCAACCATGGCGGAGAACTCTCAAAATTTTGGGACAAGGACTCTTGATAACTCTGTTGTTCAATCTAGTGAGGTAAGTGAGCTTAGATCATAAGTATCTAATCTAGTTTCTCTTTTTACTTAGGTAGGCCTTCCTCAAGTCAAATCGTGCGGGATGTGTGGATTAGTTGGTCACAATTCTGAGGCTTGCCCACAAGCCCAAGTCAATGCCATTGGTGGATTTCAGAGAAAATACGACCCCCATGGGCAAACATATAACCAAGGATGGAGAGATCATCCCAATTTCAAGTGGGGATCTCAAGGGCCATATGAGAATTGTAAACCACCATCTTCCTCAAGCTTCTCAAGTATGTCTCTAGAAGACATAGTAAAAACTCTTGTTGACCATTCATTAAAATTTCAATAGGAACTCCACAATTTGCAAAAGGATAACATTTAACTTCATCAAGAAACCAAACAACTTCAACAAGACACAAAATCCTTTCAACAAGAGATTAGACAAAGCTTAATAAACTTGGGCACTCAAATCACACTTTATTCGTGATCTGTTGAGAGTAAACAAATTATGTTGAAACACATCAGCACAAAAAGTCAAATCGCAGACATCTTCACGAAGGCATTGGATGTTGTCCGTTTGAGGTCCTGAGAGCTGCTTTAAGCCTATGTGCTCTAGAGGTATAACAATCAGTCCAGTGGGTTGGTCAGGGGTGGAACTTGGGCCTTCAAGTCGGCAAACCCAAGTAGAAAATCAAGTGCCTTAATTGTCGTTATTGGGAGCTTAAGAAAGTTTAATTGTGTTAGTTTCAAATTTATTTTTAATTTGAACTGTTAGCAATTGCTTTGTGTCCAGCCCAAAAATGATGTCGTTAATTTCAAGCTTAGCCCTAAAGAAATAAAATTTCTAAACACGTACAACAACTAATACTAACACGTAGTAATAGTGGATGCACAAGGTCGATCCACAGAGAACCTTTATTAATTGGCAAAATTGAGTTTTGAAATCAAATTTTTTTTTGTGTGTGTGTTGGGAGGGGTTGATGGATATGAAATTTTGGTAATGAGATTAATGAGAGAGAGTATGAAAGAAATTATGCAAGAATTTCAAAGGAAAAAGGATATTGGAAATTTCTGTAGATTAACCTAATTCTATCATAGACTTAGTTGATTTCATGTAACTTATTTGTTCCATAGCCCATTAAGGCTAAGCCATAATGCCTTAATTAGCCAATTAAACTAAATTGGTCAATTAACCCTAATTTAGATCATAGATGTTTCCTAAATACATTCCACATCTAATTACTAAATTGCATGCATTTCTTGGATTTTCTCAACTATGATATTCTTGAAACACTATGGATTCAATTCAAGAATGATTGTAAATCTTTTCAGGAAAATAGAAAAAGAAGTCCAGACTTTCATCAAAACCACTAGTTCTTGCAACCTAATTACAAGTATGCTATAGAACCATGTAATTTTGCATACAAAAATCAATTAAATGTGAGTTGTCAATTCATCTTTAACAGATTTTATTGAGATTAAGAGCAAGAACATTTAAGAACAAATAAACTACAAGAGAAAATTGAATGGAAAGTCTCAAGAATTGATTAATCTAACATAATCCCCAAGAAAGAAGACTTACCTACTCATGAAGTAGCAAAATATTTAAGAAATCCATAAAATCTTGCAAGAAAATGATACAAGAATAAAGAAATTACATAAGTTTCTCTCAAAATCATGAAAATGAATCTCTCTTTCATAAAAATCGTCTCCCTTCAATTGTTGGAAAATTTGGTTTTTAATGGTTGTAGGTCCCATTGTTGCAACCCTAGAGTGACGTTGGCTCGACGCTCATTTGCGCAAAGGCACACGGGTGAATTTTTATTTTTTTGTCAAAATCCGTAGCGTTGCAACACTGTGTTGTTTCTCAGCATTCTGCCTTTCAAAGTCAGGCAAGTGTTGGGCATAGGCTTAGCGTGAGCGTTGTGACACTACAGCTTCGAAGTTAGGCATGCAGACTTGCTTTAACTGAGGGGTGAAAGTGTAATTTGACATGGTGTCTTCTCTTCCCTTGATTCTTTGTTTGGTTTTGTCTTCTTTGGCTATATTTTTTTTGTCCTTTTTGCTCCAATTTAATCCAATTTTGTTGTAATGACTCTAAAATATTCTCGGGACTATTTTACCTATAAATTTGACATATTAAGCAAATTGATAGTATAAAATTGAGGGAGTTATGTACTAAAATGTAGTTCTTCTCAAGACGTATCACCTTGTGTCAGGTTCTCTCGAAAAATTGTGGGTTTCCGATCGTCTCAACCATTCTGGCTTAGTCTCTTGTTTGTGTTCTTCGTGATCTTCCTCCAAATCGTAAGTACTAGACAAGGTACATATATCTCTTATTCTAAGATGGTAAGGTCTAAAGAGAAGGCAAACAAGAAGTTGCATGTTAATAATGATGCTCCTCCATTATTTACAAACAATTATGGAGTTCGATTTCAAGATCTTCCTGTTTCGAACAAGGAAACTGGGGTTCCACCTTCTACGGCTAAATGAAGGTGATCTGGTGTCAGACTCACTGTTGAGGTGAAAGGGAAAGAAAGGGTTAGTACTTCTGCCCTAATAATGATTGATTTTGTTGGATCCAAGGTAGAAATTTATCTGAATAAAGAAAAATCCACTTCAAATAACTCCTCTAGTCACATGCATGAATATATTGCTCTGCCTAGAAACCCTAAGGATAATGTCAAATCATCGTTTGGTGTTCAAGAGGAAGTTAGGGTTATAGAGAGTAAGTTAGTTGCTGATGAGATTCTGACTTCTGTCTTTGGTGATGTTGAGTCAAATTTTTCTGAATCTAGTTGAGAAAGAAAATGTTAGTATTCCTAAATTGAATGAAAAAGAAGATGTTGTGTCTAATGAGAATGGCTTGAACGATTTCGTTGAAAAAGTTGTCTATGAAACGGTCACACACTAAGAAAAGTACATAGAACGTAAACTACCTAACAAAAGAAAATACATAAGATGAAAGCATAGTAAAAAGAGGTGGAGGTAGACATGCAACCATGGGTAACATGTCCTGGATAAGCATGATCGTGACACGTTACAATGACTCCTTTTCCTACATTTTAGGGCTTTTTTTTTTAACTAAGAGGCAATTTTGACATTTCACATGTTCATTTGTCCCAAAACTCTTCTTTTTTAGAAATTGATACTAAAAGTCTTTAACCCCCATGTCCAATTTTTGGCAATTTCCATATATAATAGCCTATTAATGATAGCGCACTATCACTAATAGGCCTATATCACCGATATTTTTGCATCAGCAGAATGATAACACACTAGTATTATGTCAATTGAGTTATGCTCATTTTGGCAAAGACGAGATTAGGTTAAGTGTTATGTGTGATAATTCTCATTTTTTTGAGGATTATTTAGCTAATAAACTTAAGTATGACATAAAATTACATATATTTAGTCTTTTGTCAGTTTTTGTTTTTTCAAAAAAAAAAAAAAAAAAACCCTCGGTAGGAAATTGAGATATCATCAAGAACAGAGAGCAGATATTGAAATTCTATCCCTATAAAAGTATATAATACTCCCTGTAGAAGTGAACCTCTTATTAAATACAAACCGACTCCCTCAGAACTCTCTCCATATTCAAATTACTTACGGTAACGAGCAAGCACAAAATAAACATACAATATATTGCATAAAAGTTATGGAGGTTCCTTGGGACTTATTTTTTGCTGAGAAGATCATAAAAAACTTCGGGACTTTTGTAATCAGCAATACAGAGAGCCTGAAACCAAATGCCCATAAATTTAAAATTAAAATGCAGCAGCTTTATATAATAGGAAAGAGAATTAAGATTAGTAGTCTCAGCTTAACTTGAGCCAAGGGAGTGTATTTACACTATTTTGTGTACAAATGTATAAATTTCATAAACAATGTTACTCCTGAATATCAGCAGACTAAGAAATTTATACATTTTATGGCTGGCATCATATCCAACACACATATTTGGTGGTAATATAAGCTAAATTTGTTGTGTTGGTAATGTTGTTAAGTAACTGGTGTAAACCAATAGTAGAAACTTAATTGATCTTGTATTATTCCCAAAATGAAGATAGCATCATGTGATTTTTTACAAGGTAGGAAATGTACCATTTTACTAAACCTGTCAACCACTACCCTCACTGAATCATGTGCTCGTTGTGTTTTTGGTAGATATTGAAGTTGGGGTGGGAACAGGGGTATAGAGTCCAACATTTGTTGAAAGTTCTGATAGGCCTCCAATTATACTGCAATATCAAAGGAGAAAGAATAAAGGAGATAAGGGGAATTCGGCGGTTGAGTAGGTTAGGGAGGTTAGAGACCGCAACTAAATTACTTTCAATTCTATTTGGGAAGTTGAGTGTTTAAAAGAAGAAAGAAACAGAAAGAGAGGGAGGGAAGTTTGAATATCTGGAGTGAGGAAGGTGAGCTCTCGAGGGTTGGAGTTCGGGAACGTCTATCATGTAGAATCAGCCGAAGTGTGCTGTTCATCGCCTACTTCTTCTACTAAGCGATCGAGTAGCAGAGCCCAGCGAACGTGCAATGTTTTGTAAGCGATCGTGTAATATTTTGTAAGCGATCGTGTAGTATTTTGTAAGCGATCGTGTAGTATTTTGTAAGCGATCGCGGAGTATTTTGTAAGCGATCGTCTAGCATTAGTCAGCGATCTTGTAGAGTCTGTAAGCGATCGTATAGAGTTTGTACACGATCGTTTAGAGTTTGGTAAGCGATCGAGTAACAACTGTAAGCGATCGTCTAGTTGTTGTTTGACTCTCATCGTTTAATGAAGAATAAGTTCATCGTTTAGCTGTTATATTGAGCAATTGTGCCAACCCGTTAAATCAATAAAGTTCTTTAAAGATCAGTGTCCTAACAAGTTCCCTTTGCTGTTTGGAAAATGTAGCAACGCTTTACAAAATTTTGGACATCTATTCGAATTTGAGGCCAGAAAAAACGCGCAGAAACTAGGTCCAGTGTTTTGGAGATACCAAAGTGTCCAGCTAGACCTCCCCAATATAGGTCTTTGATTAATGTTTCATGGAGAGATGTGTGAGGAATACATAGGCAGTCTCCTTTAAATAAAAAGTTATCAAATATGTGGTAATCAGCCGAATTAATGTGACTCGAACAGTTAGAAAAAATTGTTCCGAAGTCGATGTCTGTGGGGTATAACTCAGGTAGGTGATGAAAAGCTGTGATTTCCCCAGCTAAAACAGTTAGTAATTCCCCTTTTCTGCTTAAAGCATCTACAACTTTATTATCTTTTCCCACCTGATGTCGGATAACAAAGTCAAATCTTTGTAAGAAAGATAACCATTAGGCTTGCATTCTGCTAACCTGTTTTTGACATTGCAAATACTCAAGGAAAAATTATCAGTTAGGAGAATAAACTCTTTATGCAGCAAGTAGTGTTCCCACTGTTTCAAGGCTCTAACTAATGCATAGAATTCTTGCTCGTAAGTACTCCAATTTTGACGTGCCATGCTCAGTTTTTCACTAAATTATTCAATAGGATGGTTATTTTGGGATAGGACTCCCCTATGCCTACCCCACTAGCATCCACAGCCACTTGGAAAGGGATAGTACAGTCTGGAAGTTTGAGAACAGGGTTGTTACAGAGGTGTTGTTTAAGTTTTGAAGAACGGTCTTCCTGTTCCTTACCCCATTGGAAGCTAATTTTTCGAAGACAATCAGTTAGAGAAGCAGCTATGGTGCTGAAATTTCGAATGAATTTCCTATAAAATGATGCTAGGCCTAGAAAAGATTGAATTTATTTTATAGTAGATGGTTTTAGCCAATCCGAAATGGCTTCAATCTTTCTAGGATCAACTTTAAGTTCATTATGTCCAATAATAAATCCTTAAAATGAAATTTCTGTAGTAAAAAACACACATTTTTTGGTGTTTATGTGCAACTGGTGTGAAGATAAAGTTCAGAAGACAGTGTGTAGATGCTGTAAATGTTCTTGTAAAGTATTGCTAAATACAAGTATATCGTCAAAGTATATTACTACAAATTTAAGGAACGGAACCTCATGAATGTGCTTGGAGCATTGGAAAGACCAAATGGCATAACTAGCCATTCAAACAACCCTTTGTTTGGTCTTAAAAGTTGTCTTCCATTTGTCACCCGACCATATTCTGATTTGATAATATCCACTTCAAAGGTCGAGCTTGGAAAAAAGGTAAGCACCACCTAGTTGGTCCAACAGATCACCAATTTGTGATATAGGAAATCTATATTTTATAGTAATTCTGTTTGTAGCTCGGTTGTCCACGCACATACGTCAGCTGTGCCAGCTACCATCTTTCCTTGAGGTAAGGAGAGCTGGTACGACACATGGACTGATGCTCGGCTGAATACATCCCTTTTCTAACAACTCTTGAACTTACTTATGTAAAATGTTATACTTGCTCGGGCTCATCTTGTAATGCGGAAGGTTAGGGAGTGAAATCCCCAGAACGAAATCTATTTGATGTTGTATATCACGCAATGGTGGGAGGCCTGAAGGTGGGTTCACAATGCTAGGAAATTCTTTGAACAACTCTAGAACTTGTTCTAGAAATTTTTCATTATTCCTTTGATCTTCATCTCCTTTAACAATTACTCCCCACATCTCATCTTCATGTTCTCTGATGAATTGCTTCCCCATGATGACACTGAATAGTTGTCGCTTGGGATCGTTGGTGGTTGTAGTGTCTATCTTATGTAATGGTAGAAAAATAATTTTTCGATCATGCCAAATAAATTCATACATATTCTCCCTTCCTTTATGAGTAGCCTGTCGATCATATTGCTATGGACGGCCCAAGAGAATATGGAAAACGTCCATATCTAAGACATCGCATACAATTTGGTCCTTGTAGTTACTTCCGATGGAGAATTGCACCGAGCACACATTGTTTACCTGAGATTCGCCACCTTTTTTATCCACCCGGCTTTATATGGATGTGGATGAGGTTCCATTTTCAAGTTAAGAGCGTTGACTAATCTTTTAGAAACTATATTCTCGGAACTCCCACTGTCAATGATGACGTTACAAACCTTCCCCTACACCGTACACCTAGTTTTGAACAATGAGTGCCATTGCAAGTGAGTTTCAGTTTTTGGATTTAAAAGTACCAGTTGGAGCACACATGATACATTGTCACCCTCGTCTGGTGCTAGAAGATCCATTCCCTCATTTGATGCTTCTTCAAGTTCTTGATCTTGAGCAATTTCATCTTCGGCTATAGCCACTGTTCTTCGGTCAGGACAATTGTTGGACAAATGTCCTTGAGCAATTTCATCTTCGGCTATAGCCACTGTTCTTCGGTCAGGACAATTGTTGGACAAATGTCCATTCTTGCCAGCGAAAGCATTTTCCCAATGTTGTCCTTGCGTAGGGATTGGTACTCTTCTTGGTAGTTTCAAAGGTTGTATCTTTTTGGGTTGTAGGAATTTCTTCTTTGTTTTTAGGCAGTCCCCCATCATTGGATCCTGATGGTCCTTTCTGTGGAGTTATATTTTTCTTTAGTCCGCTAGAAGAGGCTTCCCACTAGTTTCTCCGTGAATATCTTCTTGTTTGGGTTTCATTCATTTCTTCGACAGTTTCTACCCAAGAAATGGCATCAGTGAGAAAACCTAAAGATTGTAACTTTACTTTCTCCTTGATGTTTGTTCACAAGCCCCCCACAAATCTTGCTATCAAGTGGTTTTCATTCTCAGGTAAATTTGCTCGAGCTCCCAAGCGATGAAAGTCTTCAGTATATTCAGCAACAGTTTTTTCCCTTGGCACAAATTCTGATATTGGTTGTATAATATTTGGTCATAGTTTTTTTTGGTAAGAACCTATCTTTCATCATCCGCTTTAATCCCTCCCAGTGATAGGATTTTTCACACTTCGGAACCTATTAACTTCCACTTGTTCCCACAAGGCCTATGCTGCCCCACGGAATGTTAAGGCTACCAATTGCACCTTCTTGTGGTCAGGAGTATTGGCATATTGGAAGAACCCTTCTACATTTTTAACCCATTCCAAGAACCCTTTGATGTCCCTTTTGCCACTGAAGCTAGGTATGTCTAGCTTTACCTTATATTCGCTTTGTTCACCTAGCTGCTATTGATTGAATGCTCTATCTCTCCACCGTCCAGGACGTCCTACCATCCTTCTTTCATCCTCGCTAGAAGAATCATTGTCCTCATTATTCCTCCATCGGTAAACTTGTTGTCTTGGTCGCTCTTGGAACAACAATGGCAGTTCTTGATTGTTTCTTGGCTGAATTTGTTATGGTGCAATCGGGTTCTGTCTTTCTTGGGTGCCAGAATGTTTCTTGGTTGATTTTCTTGGACTTGCGGCTGAGGATTAAAGTTGCTGAAGTTGCCCGCTATTTGATCCAAATGTAAGGTCATTCTCTCAAACATTCGGTGAATACCATCAATGGCTTCCTCAACGGACTGCACGCGTCTCGTCAAGGCCCTTGGTGATAAGGCAACAGATGAAGCCGCTTCTTTGTCCGTAACATCGAGGTTGTTGCCATTGGTTGGCTTCTTGCCCGCCATCAGATCCAGGTTCAACTGTCTCTGATACCAATTTTGGTGTAAGCCAATTATAGAAACTTAATTGATCTTGTATTATTCCCAAGATGAAGGACTTAGCCCTTATTTATAGGCTAGAGTTAGTTACAAACTGACTTAGGTACTGGTTAGTAACAAAAGTGTAAAACCAAACTGAAAACAAACTAATGTACTATAAACTGATACATCAGTAACGTAACATGCACCATTAAAGGTCTTTTTAATACTTGATAGCCTAGATGGGTGATGAACAAGAAGATTGACAACTATTTGAAAAGATTTCCACTAAAACTTTAGAGTCATTGAATCTTAAGATTGTTGAAGAAATTAGTACAAAGGAAGAGAAACAGTTGCTTTTGAAGAAAGAAAATTTTATCTAGAAATATACAAGGATGAACACTTAGAAATTACTCTTTCACTCTCAAAACACTCATTCACTTTTCTAGACTAGCTCTCTAGCTTTGTTTAGCTCACATATGGGGTCACACCTCCTATTTATAGGCATGAGATCCTTGGAGCCCAAGTAAAAGGATTTTCCTAGGCTATTCTTTGATCCTACAAACATTCTATATACTTAGATTATCCTTATCTAAAGGAAATCTCTAGAATTCCTTGAATCTAAGAAAAATCTAGGATATTTCTAGATCTTTTCTTTTGAGATATTTATTTTACATATTACAACATACCTCTAGAAAAAAATATAATTTACATTTTTATGTCACATATTCAAGAATCTTTTAGACTAGTTAGTGTTATTATATATATTTAACAAAGACTGGTATCAACAATGTGTTGATAGAACCCAAATGTATTGAAATATACATAAAAGATTTTAGAACTACAAGGAAACCAAGTGTTTCGAGGTACTTGGAACCTCCTCCCTTCTTGAGATTACTCTAAAGCCCTAATTCACTACAAATGAAAATAAAGTCTAACCTCTCCCTTTCTCACCCCCTCAATTATAACCAAATTCCCTAACCACTTCCCTAACTAATTACTAATGTAGGCTTAAAATCCTAATATTTTAGGCCATGTTCGGTAACAATTTGGTTTTTGAGTGTTTGCTTTTTAAAATTAAGCCTATAGGCACTACCTCCATCTTTAAATTTCTTCTTTTGTTATCTACTTTTTACCAATGGTTTAAAAAACCAAACCAAACTTCAAAAACTAAAAAGAATTCAACAATTGTACTTAAGAAAGATGCAAATCATGGTAAGAAATGAGAAGGAAATAGACTTAATTTTCAAAAATCAAAATCCAAAAACAAAATGGTTACCAAACAGGACCTTAATAACATTCTTATCTTAGTGCATTTGGCTAATATTCATCTCGTCCACTTTAAGTTTAAATTGATTGTAAATAACTCGATTTGGTGTTTTGTTGATTGAATTTTATGTAAACTATTGATTATTCCTTAAAAAACTTTTTCAGGGAGGGTAAGTTACAACACTTATTCAAGGGTTCAATTCAATGGAATGGAAGGTTAAAATTACTGTGGAAAAAATGAACTTTCCCTAAAGAGAAAGTAAGATATATACAGTTTGCAGATAACTACCAACTTAAAACAAAAACAAGGGAGAAGTTATTGACAGGATCATGGAACCACAAGTTTACCTGCATTGCACATGCTATATGAATAAGGGTTGCTTCAGACCAAGGCCTGCCAATGAACTGGAGGCCTATTGGCAAACCAGTTTTATCATATCCAACCTGCAGAACAAAGTTTTGCAAAGAACAAGCCCAATAAATTATTAATTATTGGCACTACTACCCTATCAACTCCCAAAAAACAAGAATATCAACATTGCCATCTTACTGGAACAGTTACTGCAGGTAATCCCAGAAAGTTTCCAGCTATTGAATACCTAACAAGGGCAGCTGAAATGATACAAAGTTATCATTTTCACTTGTGTTTGCAAATTGCAATATAATAGAACGGCTAAATATATAATTCAGTCTCAAATGTGTGGGCCATTTTACAATTTCATTCCTAAACAAGACATTACCATCACAAGATCAATTATTTTTAAAGCCCCGGATGCACTAAGGCGCAATGGTCCGTCAGAGCTTAAGAGGCACAAAAATAAACACGTACTTTTTTTTGAAGGCGCACTGTGAATAAATACCAATTCTTTCATTTTAAAATACAAGTTCATCTATAACATAAATAAGCCTACCTAATTCATATCACTTGAACCATAGAAACTAACTAATTGACTTGAAATGACTTGTTTTAAAAAATGGACCAACTCAACTAACAACTAACAGCCTCAAAATACAACCTTTTTAAATTCTTTATACTTGGTGATAGCAAGGACTTAATTGAAAGAAATCTATACATAAAGGATAAAATTGAGAAATTTTACAGAATTAGGGAAAAAAATTTTAAAAATGTTACAGATAGCAAGGACTAACTTTTATATTTAGCCTACTTTAAAAAAAAAACAAAAAATATGTTCATACAAGAGCAGGCATATATGCATGTAAATCCGTACCTCCATTAATGTAGTCAAGTTCTCCAGTCTTGAGAGCATCATTCAAGATTGGGTAAGCAGTTACACTGATTAATAAAATACAAAAGTTAAAACTATTTTAGAATGTTTACTTACTCGGGATACTTCTTTTTAAATAGTTTTTATGTTCTTGAAACAGGAAACAAAATTTTCATGGAAAAGTGGAGTTAAAAGTAATGTAAAAATAAAGTATTACATAGTATATACGGGTATTCAAAAAACCTGATGATCCGAAAAAACCGATCAACCCAACCCATGTAGTTTGGGTTGGGTTATCAACTCATTTGGGTTGGGTTGGGTTTAAATAAATGAAATTTTTGTGGGTTGGGTTGGTTCATGGGTTCACCTAAAAATTAAAATGACCCAAATCAACCCGAACCAACCTGAACTTATTATTAACTTTATAATGTATATTTTTTACTTATGATACAATCATATATACATATATTTATTTAAGTTTTATCATTTTTTTTGGATAATTTATTCTCCAACAACTCCTAAAAACAGTTTTTTAGCACTTTGGAAAGAAAATATTCATTATATATATTGAAATTGAGTTGTTAATCTTAATTGAATGTATGAAAATAATTAAAATAAAATTTTTACATATTAACAACTTACTTTCTTTTAGAACAAAAATAACCTGATCAACCCGAACCAACCCAACCCAAATGTTTCATAGTTGGGTTGGGTTGGGTTCATCTTGTAAAAGGGGTTATTTGGGTTGAAGAAATTAACAACCCGAACAATTGGGTTGGGTCTAAAAAGTTCTTCAACCCAACTCAACCCAACCGACGAACACCCCTAATAGTATAGGACCAACTACCCAATGAAGCTTTTATAACCCAGCACAATTTGTTTTAGATCTGTATTAAATATGATATTATTAGTCTAATTTTATCTCTTAGTTATTATTCATTATCATTTCCTATTTTAGATGCATTCCTTGTTTGTAAATTTTACTGTATGCTATTTGCATGTAATTTAGGTCCTTTGTTGAATTATGGTTCCCTCTCTGAAGTTCCAGGAACAAAGTCAATAAAAATGGTCAAATGATCTCTTACTCTCTAATATTCTTTATGCTCTTAAATGGATTGTAAATTCAATGTCAATTAAGCAAACCTATCACAGTATCTTTAAATTCTGTTTGAACTTATGAGAACTGTCAAATGATCTCTAATGTACTTTATATATATCGTTGGAAAGAAGGGGCTTTATTGATAGTTTATAGACCCAAGGGTATTTTAGTATTTTACTTTCCCTAGGTTTATTTCCTTTATTATTTTAGGGCTTCCTAGAGCTTATAAATATGACTTCTATTGTAACTTTTAATAAAAAAAGACTCTCTATCGTGGTTTTTTCTCCCTGTTCTAGGGTTTTACACGTGAATCTAGTGTTCTCAATTTTTTATCTTTTTACATATATATATTATACACTTTTTGATATTAACTCTAGCATGAAAGACATTGGTCTCTTCAAGGCAACAAACGAGGACTATAAACTATAAATCCAGTTAAAAGTTTGTAAAGAGGTCATTGAAAAGTACCCTGTTGTTGGTGAAACAATGACATCAGCATGTGCTAATATTTTCTGATGAAAATACATCTGACGATTCCTGTAGATATTTAAAACTACTTAATACCAAATGAGAGAAAGTTTTGGCATTGCGTAGCACCAAGTGGAAATAAATTGCTCATTATTCTTTTTTTCTTTTTAAAGGAAACAAGTATTTTTAATTGATGTAGTGAAAAGAGGCTAATACTAAAAAATACAAGCGACTGAAAAGGAAAGAATAACATAGACATAAATCAGAATAAAAGAAATTGCAAGGGAAATATAAAGGCATTCTAATTGAGACATATCAATTAGTGGAAACTATAAATATTAAAGAACAGGATCTTTCATAATCTCAATGATCTTTTCCTAGTAGTTTCTGGTTTCTAAATTTGAGCTTGATTACTTGGAAGAAATAGCAGGTAATCAAATCAAACATATGAAAATCAGCATTACTATAACCTCATTTTACCTTCAAGCAAAATCCTTTACTAAACTGACGTAAATCGTACATATTTTCGATAGTCTTGATTTTCGATCAGTGGGACACAATTCTTACCTAATCTTCTGAGCTTTTATGTACTCCTTGCTACTGAAAGAACCATAAACAGCAAGTGCTACTCTTGCATCCCATCCTAGTTGTGAGGAATCCCTGTTTCAATGGCTTGAGTTGACTCAGTATATATGCAACATAAATTAATAGGTAAATATGGGGTTGAAGTTAACATACAACTTTTCAAGATAAGAACTTAATGAAGTGCTGCACTCTGATGCAATTGTTGAATAATGTGCCAAACGCATTACTTCTATCTCTGGAATAGTCACCTCCACGGTCTTTAAAGTAAACAAGAAGATTATCAGGTAACATTCTGATGTGATATGAATTGTTATATCAGTAACCTCCACATGAATAGTTTATTCATTCTTCAATATGTTGTTTATTTTAAACTAGAGGCTAGGTCAAGGGGCAGAAAAGGAATGGATAAACGATAAATTTGTATGTCAATTGTTAAGAACATATATGCAGTACCTTCCAGCCGTGATGTTTTTGAAGTTTGTCCATGGCATTGGAACAGCAAACTCTGATATCATCACTGCAGTCGTTAAACCACTAATTATCTCAATTAGTGGTGTAAAAATCAATGAGATGATTTAAAACATCATAACAGTGGTTATGAACATCAAATAAGTTGATGTTAAATTACTAACCTCACCATACTTTGCAAATGTAACCGAAGATAATGGTCTTGAAGAGTTCAGCAAAGGAAAACAAAGTTTGGGCTGAACGCTCATAAGGTGAATAGAAAAGACAAATAAAAGTTCAGAATATGCAAGAGGATATATGAAAACAGCATAATAAGCCTCAAGTAATATGTCCTCAAACATCAATAGACATGGTATTTGGAAGCTTTGTAGTAGCAGTATCCTCAATCTAGTGCCGTCTTTATTGTGACATAGTTTGAGCATTAGTCTCTTTTCGGAAAATATGCTCCCAAGAGCTCTCAGTATTTATATTTTGATACAAATTTCAGTGTAGAACCTGATAAAGTTTGTCTTTAACATACAACAATAATTTCAACCAAGCACTTACCAGTACAGTATTCTGATGTGATGGAAGTTTGCTGCTTATAGCTGCATAACTGGATAGCATTACAGTCAATAAAATTTCCATCAAAACTCCCTCAAGTTGCAATAAGAAAACAGAGAAAAGAAAGAACACTAACACGATAAATGCATCCTCAATTGTGCCTGCCAGTATCCCTACCATCCCAACGGTCCAATTCAGAGGAAGGACACTGAAAACACAGAATGTCACCAACCAAATTATATTGAATTGTCAAAGGCATAAATGTAGAGAGGTTATTTTTCAGTAGACATAAGTTGTCACCCAGAATGAGGAACACGGCCAAACGTCGGCTTCAAACCAACAACTCCACATAGAGATGCAGGGATTCTCACAGATCCTTTATAAAATTACCAATGAACCGAATTTAGTTGCAACATATATAAACTACTGCACAATTTCTTGAAAACAGCCAACTTTATTAAATAACTTCATGTACATAACTCTACAGGAGCTAGTTGATTTTTGTTAATGATGTCATCTTCAATAGAATAAGATTAATTTGACTAGATTTCAGATTTCCTTCTAAGGGCACAAACACTATCAGATGCTTAAAAGTCCCACCACTAAAAGGATGAAAAATTAATCACCACCCTATCATCATTTTTTTTTTCTTTTCTCTTCTTTTCTTTTTCTGAAGGAACAACCTATCTTCTTTATCACAGAATAGGACCCAATTCTAATTAGTCTGTTTAACCTCAATTGCGTTTTTTGTTTCAAAATGGAGAATGTAATTTAGAATGCATGAGGTAGGAAAGGATCGAAATGGAAATATATAGAAAAAACTGGAGAGATTAGAGAGTGGTAGAAGAGAAGCTGGTCTTTAAAAGATAAATGCCATTATTATGCTAAAATTATAGCTATCAACTATATATTGTCATGTTTTTCAACTTCATATTCGTACTTTTAAAATTCTATTAATTTCATCCCTAAAATTTCTTACTAATCTAATCATGTCCGTAGCCTCCAGCATAGCCTTATTCAAAAATGAAATTACCTCCTCCATCAACACCTAGAGCAGCAGGACATAGTCCTGCAGCAACAACTGCAGCAGATCCGCTAGAGGAGCCTCCACATATCCTGCTTGAATTATATGGATTTCTTGTTGATCTGCATAACCCATTTAAAAAGTTTAGCATCTCAAGTCACAAATTGGAGTTTGGTGAGGAAACATGTAAGGAGAGCCATGTCAAGCTGTAATGTATAGACACTATATTTTAAATACAATGAACAAGGACTGATATTATAGTATTTGACAGTCCATAACTGCATAAACATTGTACTTTATGATTTAATAATTAATACTTCTATAAGAAAATTTGTTTTCAAATCATTATGTGTTGACATGCCCAGGTCTCATCATATTCATATTTATACAAATGTCTATGCTCCTTATGTATCTTGAACTCATGATTCTACAGCAAGACTTTTGCACACATTTAATTCATAAGCTTTTTCCATTTTATATGAGGCAAATGATTAAAATTACCCTAATATCTGGTTTCAGTTTTTCCTTAATGTTTCAAAAGTTCCATTTTTACCACAATCATCTAATTTATAGCAAAAAAGAAAAAACCTCCCTAACCAACTAAATTATACAACTTGTGGGTTGAATTGTAACTTTTAAAATGTTTAAAATATCAGATCTTCTCACCCATGATGAGGGTTTATTCCACTTGTTCCTATACCAAGTTCATGCATATTGGTTTTCCCAACAATTAGGGCTCCACATAACCTGAGATACTTCACACAACTTGCATCACCTGTACAGGGTCTTAGTTTGTGCAACCAACTTGTCCCCCCTACGAGAACAAGATGCTATCAAGTCAAGCACAAAAATAAAATAAACTCGCATACATGAGAACATATTTGACTTTACAAACTGCTAGTGGAAAACTGAGAAACACCAAATTACCTGTAGTAGGATATGGTAAACAATCTATTTCATCCTTGACTGCAATTGGAACACCATCAAGAACTGAAAAGGGTTTTCCTGGGATGAGTCAAAATAAAAGGAAATAAGAATGAAAGGAAAAACCGGAACAGTTTCTCGCAACAGCAACATACTGTTAGGTTCCTTAGCAGTAAAACCTAACAATGCCAAGAAAAGCAGGGGAAATACACACCCTGTTACATTTCTATTGGTGTAATTAGAAGCTTTATCTTTGAAGGATAGTTAGTTAGTTTAATAGTAGTTTGTTATGAATTGATTGTTCTTTTAAATTTGTTAATTTCGTTTCTAATTCTGTTACGTAAACAGAACTTATACTTTGTTTTCCTATAAATAAAGGCTTCCCTCCCCTCAATGGAGAAAAAGATCCATTTTGATTCAAAATTAGAGTTTTTGTAATACATCATATTGGTATCAGAGCAACGAATCCTCGGACGAATGGCAGGAAGAAGAGTTGCCCACCCGAGAGGAGGAGATGCCCCAACGCTAGATCAAGAGATGGAAGAAACCCCCATCCTCTCTCCAAAAACTACAACGAGACACTTGCTGTCCATTGAAGACTCGTTGGAGGGAATTCACAGTTCGTTGAACAACCATTAAGAAACGGTGGCCACACTTGTGAGAAGGATGGATGCATTGGTGGCACCGGCCCAAATTGAAGAAGATGCTTCGGCGTTCAAACAAAATTGGGAAGAAGAGGAAGACTTGGAGTTGGACAGCCGAGAAACTTTCAATTTCAGCAAGAAATTCATCAAGAAGGGGTTCCAAGAATGCATAGGCATCACCAGAAAAACCCAAGAAGACGACCAAATGTTCAAGAAAGATTCCAAGCAGACCAAGATTGGGTTTGTTCATGTGAAAATGATCAAGAAGAAGAATATTTTGATGCAAGAAGACTGAGAAGGAAGATATGAAGCTAGAGATGATCCATACGACTTCAAAATGAAGATAGACTTGTCGTTTTATAATGGTAAGCGTGACACTGAAACATTTCTTGATTGGATCAAGAACACAGAAAATTTCTTTGATTACATAAACACACCGGATCACAAGAAGGTTCGATTGGTTGCCTTCAAGTTGAACGGAGAAGCATCTGCGTGGTGGGATCAATTGGAAGTAAATCGACAATGACAAGGCAAGAGGCCTATCCGAACGTGGGAAAAGATGAACCGGTTGATGAAAGAAAGATTTCTTCCTCCCAATTACGAGCAAAGACTATACACTCAGTACCAAAATTGTAGACAAGGCCCTTGGACAGTAGCTGAATTCGTGGAAGAGTTCCATTGTTTGGGAGCAAGAACTAATTTGGCTGAAAACAAACAACATTTGATAGCACAGTTCATTGGTAGGCTGAGAATGGACATCAAAGAGAAGATAAAACTTCAATAATTCAATTTGTTGGCTGATGTGATTACTTTTGCTGAAACAGTGGAAGAACTCAATGAAATTAGCTCCAAGAAAGCTTAAAACAAAAACCTGTGGAAAGCATCCACAAGTAGGAGAGAGTGAATTCTTCATCCAAAGGTACTAACCAACCATCATCCACATCTTCGGCCAAAGAAAAGGAGAAAGAAAATCTTGGAGAGGCCGTGGAAAAGAACACCGAAGCTGCCAACAAGAAGAAATCTCAAAATCCTTACAACCGGCCTTCATTGGGAAAATGCTTCCGATGTGGCCAAGCTGGCCATTTGTCCAATGAGTGCCCTCAAAGGAAGAGGGTAGCTTACATGGAAGATGAAAAAGTCTTAAATGAACATAGTGAAGAAGTTGAAGAAGAAGTTGAAGAAGAAGCTGAATTCATTGAACCAAATGATGGTGAGAGGGTATCTTGTGTTCTCCAAAGGGTGCTAATTACTCCTAAAGGAAAACCCAATTCTCAACGACATTGTCTTTTCAAGACAAGATGTACAATCAATGGGAAGGTGTGCAACGTAATTATAGATAGTGAAAGTAGCGAGAATTTTGTCTCCAAGAAGCTAATGGCAGCCTTGAATCTCAAGGTGGAAGCTCATCCAAGCCCTTACAAGATTGATTGGATGAAGAAGGGTGGAGAAGTTCAAGTCAACGAAATTTTGTATGGTTTCCCCCTCAATTGGAGTGGATACAAAGATCAAATTGTATGTGACATGTTGGAGATGGATGTATGCCATATCCTCTTAGGGAGACCATGGAAATTTGACACTCGAGCCTTGTACAAGGGGAGAGAAAATACATACGTGTTCCAATGGATGGACGAGAAGATTGTATTAATCCCATTGAACAAGAAGATGATGAGGGAGTAAAGATGGAAAAAAAAAAAAAAGACAGCAGCCACTTGTTTACTACAATCAGTGGCCAGATTTTGATGAAGGAAAGGGAGGCTGATATTCTAGGACTTCTTGTAGCATAAAAGTCCAAAGAAACTCAAGAAAATGAAGTTCCTTCATAAGTGCAAAGATTGTTTGAGGAATTCCCTCAAACTTAGAGAGGAACCCGAGGGACTACATCTATTACGAGACATCCAACATCATATTGATCTAATTCCAGGAGCTACACTACCAAATTTACCTCATTATAGGATGAGTCCTAAGGAGTATGAAATCCTTCACCAACACATTGAGGAGTTACTCAAAAAATGGCATATTCAACCAAGCTTGAGCCCATGTGCAATGCCAATCCTACTCACACTAAAAAAGGATGGTAGTTAGAGGACGTGTGTGGATAGTACAGCTATCAATTGAATTGTAGTGAAATATCGCTTTCCAATACCTCGAATAAGCGATCTGCTTGACCAACTTGGAGGAGCCTTAATATTCTCAAAAGTGGACATGAAGAGTGAATACCACCAGATTCGAATAAAGCCGAGGGATGAATGGAAGACTGCATTTAAGTCCTACTTCTCATTCACAAACCGATGGCCAAACCAAGTTACCCCATCGAGTCGCCTTGTGACCTACATATTAATCCAATATTCAATGTTGGTAATCTCAAACCTTATTTTGCTCCTGATGACTTCTAGTTGGCATCCTAATTGTCATCCTCGAGGATGAGTCTGATTTTAAAGGGGTGGAATATGGTGTAATTAGAAGTTTTATCTTTGAAGGATAGTTAGTTTAATAGTTGTTTGTTATGAATTGATTGTTGTTTTAAATTTGTTAGTTTTGTTTGTAATTTTGTTATGTAAATAGAATCTATACTCTATTTTCCTATAAATAAAGGCTTCCCTCCTCTCAATGGAGGAAGAGATTCATTTTGATTCAAAATTAGAGTTTTGGTAATACATCATCTATTATGATAAGAAAGTTGTCACCAAGTAATGATAACAAACTAGAACGTAAATAACAGAAAAGCAAGAAAAATATAAAGATACCAACACATTCGAGAGAGCCGGAATTCTCTCTTGAGTCCCGAGTCTTCTCAAACCTCAGCTTCAATCTAAAAATTATCGACATCAGCTTCCTCTTGCAAAGCTCCACAAAATCCCCTCTTGACCCCAATGACCATACCATAACAAACTCATTGTTCCTACTAACCAACTGTTGACCATGAATTCGCCTTCTTTCCCCTCCTCTCATACACGACTAATTGAGGGTCTCATCTCACACATACCAATATCATAAATGTAAATCTTGGATGTCCAAGGTTGACTAGATAGAGTTTAAAGAAACTTCAAGAAACTAATAAGAAGATAATCGTTTACTGATATGGATCCGACACAGTAGCTGGAAAGGATTTCATGCATACAACAGGAAAAATGAACTTTTCTCCCCAAGGCTATTAGTTACCTTGTTCATAACGTTTAGTTGATTCAGCTGCCTGCTTTAGAATATCTTCAACATCATAATTAATGAAGAATGACATGTTCAATGGAGGTTTGGATGATTCGCTCACAGCTGCTATGAATCTCTCTGCAACCTATAAAATAAAAGAAAATCCAAAGCCCGTATGAAACATACCACAGCTTGATAACTAAACAAATACTGACCTGTGAGAAGACAAATTTGATATGCATTTAAATAAAATTTCAGAACTCAGAACAGTTATTTATCTTCTAATAAAAAGAGCATGATAAAAATAAAAAAATAATAATAATAAAAAAAAGACATGAAAAGCTAAAATTTGGCTTACAGTTAGAGGAGTTATTTTTCTTGAATAATATGCCCTTGAATAGTCCATTATTGTCCAGCGGTGAAATGAAGGATTCAAAGAATTTACTTCTTTCTCTGACCATGTAGGCAGACAACTAACTGCCTCTTGAACTCGTTCTGTTTCAGATAGATCTAAGCCAATGTACTTGACCTCCTCGCTTTCTTTTTCTGCAAACCAATATAAATTTTCATTATGAAAATATGTGTTTATCGATGTAAAGAACGTGAACTATCTACCAAGTTAACTGAAAAAAATGAAATGTGCAAGACTGTGAAGTTGTGGATAATTCCAAGATAGACTGAGCAGAAAAGAAACTGAAGTCATTTCCAACATCTAACTGAAATATTCAAAATATTAAGCAATAACCAACTTGTGGGGTGATAAACCTAATGAATAAACAAGGTCGGTTTCCATTGTCATCGAAGATTTGAGTATTTAAAACATAGGCATTACGATGATTGAGTACTTGGGACACACCGTGAGGGAGTTGTGTATAATTTCAAGATTGAGGTGATGCTAGGTTGACCGGTCCTATCAACCTAAAGGAGATTCACAGGTTTAACTAATCTTTCATTTTGGACACAAAAGTTATAGGATATAAATATAATATGATTATATTAATTAATTATATGATAATTAATCCTTTTTCCACATTCGGACGTGGGTTAGTGGACAGCATCGGTTATGGTAACCGATGAGTTAAAATGAAAAAAGTTTTCATTTTTGAATAGTGCAATTGATAATCCGGAATCGCCCAAAAAAACAATTGTGAAGCGCGCGTTGGTGAAAGAAAACGATCGCTCGAGAGCCTATACGATAGTTGCTTCTCCGTCTAAACGATCGTCCACCTCGCGCTAAACGATCGCACACTCTCGCTTACACGATCGGATAGCTTCTCTAAACAATCGTATAGTGTGCCGATTTAACTAGACGATCATATACCGTTTCCTAAACGATCGTTCAGTAAATCCTACACGATTGTGTAGTTCCTCTAGACGATAAGCACTTCTGCTATGCGATAGCGTCGTTTTCTTTCCCACTTGCTTATCGCCTACACGATTCGTGTTTCCTCCGTCCTCTACCAAATTCACCAAATCTCACCCTTTGGATTTTCACTCCGAGAATACCTGGGGCTCATTAGTGGTGGTGTCGTCCCCATTGCGGTGGTGAGTTCGCGTTGATCGTGCTGTTGTAGTCGACGTTTTCCGTCGGGCGTTGGTAGATCACTTGGAGGGTTTCCGCTGCTTTGGAGTTCTGAAGTTTTGAAGATAGTCTTCAACTGGTATGGAACTCTTTCCCTTATGTTTTTGTTGTTCGTAGCATGCCGTTAATTAGAGTTTATTTGCATAACTATATGTGTTGAATGTATAATGTTATATTTCGGTCACGGTGAGATCGGAGCGATTCGAACGCGCTCATGGAACTCATCAATATGAGATCCTTCAATTGGTATCAGAGCCAGGTTCTGATACTCCGATTTCATCTATTGCAATGAAATGACTTTTACATTCATGGTGGGTGCATTTTTGCACTGTTTAATTATTAAATCTGCTGTGGATGTGTTGGATTAATGGATGTTTTCGGGATGATTAGCCTCAGTTTGATTTAAATCCTTGGTTATTTGTAAAGGCCCCTGCGTTTTTGGACAGTAATAATCATTATCGAGTCTATATTCAAAGTTTGTTTGAAGTTTTGAGTTGTTCGTCGAGGTTCTGGGCAAGCGTTGCAGGTCTTCGAAGAATGAGGCGATCTAGGGTTGATCGCATCGTGCAGAAGATGTTCTACGTGATCGCTGTTGATCACATCGTAAAGATGAAAGAGTACGCGATCGCGGTTGAACACATCGTTTAAACGATGGGGAATGCAATCAAGAGTTGGTCACATCGGGTTGACGATCGAGTACACGATCACTGAGTAACTGATTAAACGATCGCTTAGTAACGCACAGTAAATTGTTTACCTGTCATTGCGCTACACGATCAGGCTTCACAGCCTTGTCGTCGTCAAC
>NC_052351.1:69077464-69150349 GCF_009727055.1 Benincasa hispida | reverse complement strand
TTTAATTGTTATAATTTAGAGAAGGCATGATTTAAGTTATGTAAGAGGCTCATGCATTTTATTTGCATAATTAATTATTAAGGAAAGTGTTATATTTATGCATGCATTAAAAAGTCATTGAACATGCATCATCTTTTATATTATAATTGTATATAGTTATAGGGTGAATGATTAACCATGTTTGCTTGGTTCTCGTTATATAAAATTACTAGTATAGTAAGATGACCGGACATTGCATGAAGCATGACACAAGTATATTATTTTATAAATGTTTATAAATGGCCTCGTTGTCGCAATGGTTTTAGTTTGGTTTCTTTTTAAAAGTTTAAGAAGAAATTAGAACTAAAAGAAATTAAGAAAGGACATGCATGTCACTTAGTTTAATTCATGGTTTTAAAATGTTTAAACTTGGATCACATAGACCTAAGATCACTGGTTCTAATATGATTTAGCATCCTAAGGCTTTTAATATTTATAATCAGTATAAGGATTAAATTGGCTAATAAAAGGTTAAAGTGTAGGGAAATCCTATCTATAAGGGACCTTTGTCTAAGCGGGGTTGTCTAGGGCTGGGGTATTTAAGTATGACGGAATGTACACCCCTAACCTGGGAACTTACCTTGAGAAAGTGAATTAGATAGATTTGATTGCATGCATGCAAGTTTAAGGAACATACATTAAGTGTTTAATATGACTACTTGAACTTGTTCTATTTCATATACGAAAACGTTGTTTATGAGCAATATGAGTTTAAAAAAGACGACTTAGACTAAAATCAGTAGCCGGTTTGTCTAGGTTAATGAATCCTTAGGTAGAACGTTCATGGAGGTTATGACAGGGCATATAGGGGGGGATTTTGCTTTACTTAAACCTTTCATGTTTTCTCCTAAATAGTCCACACCGTGACATCTTATCCTCGGCCTCGTTGTACCTTTTGGCTTGTCCCCCCAACGGATGGTGTTTGTGTAGGTCAATTATTCAAGGTGGATGGAAAGAGTGTTCATAGTAAGTGGGAGCGGGAAGTGCGACAGCATATCCCTCGTCTCCCTTGTTAGGTTGCAATAACGTTAACTGCGCCCATCTCGAGGCACCCTAGGAATGTCCCCTAAAGGATGGTAGTTTTGCGTGTTTCTTTATTCGATCTCCTGTAAGAGAATAAGGTAACTTAGTCTCTTGTCCTAATCTGTCTTTTCCCTACGGTAATCGCATTAGGCGGGACTCTGGCACCGAAAGTTGAGGGGTTACACTTACGCGGAATAGTTAAAGGTTAACGATTCTGAATCGAAAAACGGTGGCTGTAGGTTCAGTCCAAGAGTTGGTTTCTGCCTAATGGTTAAGAATGTCTCATCCCAGTGAAGAGGCAACTGATAACCCCACCGGTGGTGTTTGTCCTTGCCTCACTGGGACATCATTGCAAAAATAGAATTTATAACTTAGGGTACTTTGAAACTGTTTTGCAAAACTGATTGGTTTTAAAAGTGGTTTAGCAAAAATCTGATAAAGTTTGTTCGTATTTTTCAACAACATTTTCAAATGGCAACAACACACTGTTTAAGCTTTGTTAAGCGTCGAAAAACTTACTGACGATAATTTTTGCAACATTGAAACACATGATCACGACGATCCTAATCTATTGAGGATCTTCATGTTCGCTCTCACAGAGACTTATCCTTCCTATCCAGCTACCAAATGCCGCTCGAAATGTTCGGGAGGGACATACGAGCGATGGACAAGGCGCGAATGAGAAGGCTCGAGCCTACATCTTGGCAAGTCTTTCTGAAGTGTTGGCCAAGAAACATGAGCCTATGGTCTCAGCACGTGAATCATGGAGTCCCTGCGGGGATATTTGGACAACTGTCTGAACAGCTTATGCATGAGCTCTTAAATACGTATTCAACTCCAAATGAAAGAAGGCACCTCTATTCGTGAACATGTGCTTTAATATGATGGTCCACTTTAATGTGGCGGAGTTGAATTGGTTTACCACCGATTGGAGAGCAGCCAGGTTAGCATAATCCTGCATTCTTTGTCGGAGAGCTTCCTGCACTTTTGTTAGCAATATGATTTCTTAATAAAGTGAAATATAACCTTACAACTTTCTCAAACGAGTTGCAAAACATACCAATCTTTACTGAAAAGTAAGGAGAGGCAGAAGGGTGAAGTAAATGTTTGCTTTCATCTTCCAGGACGTTCCATAGAGGTTCGACCTCAGGAACGAGTCTACACCTTTTGCTTCTTAACTGTGCCAAAGGTGAAGAAAAAGAAGGGTGGTAAGGGAAAAGGGAAGACACCTACTAACACCGCCTGATGCCCCAAGTAGGCTTCCACAAGTTTGCTAAGGGAAAGTGTTCCACTGTGCAATCAAGATGGACACTGGAAGAGGAACTGTCCTTGGTTATTTGAAAGAGAAGAAAGCAGCAAGGCGTTAAGGCCAAGGTGGATAAAGGTAAATGTGATTTACTTGTGCTTGAAACTGTGTTAGTGTGAGAATGATGATTTTGCCTGGATAATTGATTCAGGACGCCACTAATCATGTTTTGTTCTTCTTTTCAAGGGATAACCAAAATGGTTTGTAGTATATGGATAAAGGAGGAAAACTTTATCCTGTGTAACGCTTACGGGACATGGGGCCACTTTGTGAATAGTCACAAGTGTTGTGACTTGTCATAAATGGTCTGATAATTGTGTTGGGGACATGCGAGCAGGGGCGTTCCATATACAAAAGAGTTTGTTATAAGACCTGACCACGAAGTGTTAACGTCTCGCTATCTATAACACCAATTCATGACACAGACTTCACTTCACTTAGGATGACCATAGGTAACATGACCTCAATTCTTAAGTGAGTTTGGGCTCCTGTCATTGAGGGCAGGTTCTTTGATTTGTGAGGTGCGAGATGGCCAGGCTCCGATTCAAAACCTACCATTTTGGTGGAATTCGTCTGATTTTGGGAGCTGGAAACTCAGCTACACAGAAGGGATTCACTCCTTCCCCGAAACAAGGTCAGTAGATAGATAGCTCCCTTAAGAGCTGATTCGGGGCTTGAACAATGTAGCGCCACACACCTTCTCTTGGCCTGAGAAGATGTTCACACATAGTTGGGACTATGTTGTTATTTTCAATTAAAGGAATCAGTGTACTTAAGGAGTGATATGAACTACAGGGGCAAAACGGTAAAATTTGGCCCAACATGTACTTACAAGGCATCTGTGAAGGGTCGTCGTACTTCATTTGATTGGTTATATCCGAATGGACACAGAAATATAATCCTGTGGTAAGAAAAGTTCAGCTGTTGGTCTTTAGTGGAATGCCTGACAGTTAACGGATGGTAGATCTCGTGGCTTAAAGAGAGTTTAGTCAGCTATTCACGTACCGTTTGGCGCTTCGTGCCACAGGTCCATTAGGTCCCCTGGGTTAGCCTTGGTAAAAGTCGAGATTAGTATATTGAGTTTAATTTGAAATGTTCAAAATTGACAAGAGGAAGTTCGATTTATATATGATATTAATTGAACTGGTTAATTATATTATGGCAAATGTATGAGATACATTTTTATGGAGGAAATTAGATATAAATATAGATTTATATCAAGTAACGAGAAGAAAATACCTATAGTTAGATTATGTGATATCAAAACTATAGGATATAAATATAATATGATTTATATTACTCAATTAATTTTAATAACTTGATTAATTATATGATAATTAATCCTTTTTCCACGTTCGGACGTGTGGTTAGTGGACACATCGTTATTGGTAACCGATGAGTTAAAACGAAAAAAATTTTTTTTTGTATCGTGCAATCGATAATCCAGAATCGCTCATTAAAAAGAAATGTGAAGCGCGCCGTTGGTGAAAGAAAATGATTGCTCGAGAGCCTATACGATAGTCGCTTCTCCGTCTAATAATCGTTCACCTCGCGCTAAACGATCGCACACTCCCGCTTACACAATCGGATAGCTTCTCTAAACGATCATATAGTGTGCCAATTTAACTAGAAAATCGTATACTGCTTTCTAAACGATCGTTTAGTAAATCCTACACGATCGTGTAGTTCCTCTAGATGATAAGTACTTCTGCTATGCGATAGCGTCGTTTGCTCTCCCATTTGCTTATCGCCTACACGATTCGTGTTTCCTCCGTCCTTTACCAAATTCACCAAAGTCCACCCTTTGGGTTTTCACTCCGAGAATACCCGGGGCTCATTAGCAATGGTGTTGTCCCCGTTGCAGAGTTCGCGTTGATCGTGCTGCTGCAATCGACATTTTCCGTCGGGCGTTGGTAGATCACTTGGAAGGTTTTCGCTGCCTTGGAGTTATGAAATTTTGAAGATAGTCTTCAACTAGTATGGAACTTTTTCCCTTATGTTTTTGTTGTTCGTAGCATGCCGTTAATTAGAGTTTATTTGCATAACTGTATGTGTTGAATGTATAATGTTATAGTTCTGTCACAGTGAGATCAGAGAGATCCGAACGCGCTCATGAAACTCATCGATATGAAGATCTTCATTTACAATTTCATAACTATATGATAGAACATGGAATCATGTCCCAACTCTTGGCCCCAGGTACACCTCAGTAGAATGGTATATCAGAAAGGAGAAACAGAACCTTGTTAGACATAGTTCGGTCTATGATGAGTTATGCTCATCTTCCAGACTCGTTTTCGGGATTTGCAATGGAGACTGCAGTTTATATTTTGAACAATGTTCCCTCAAAGAATGTTTCTGAAACACCTTTTGAGCTATGGAGAGGCTGTAAAGGTAGTTTACACCACTTTAGGATTTAGGGATGTCCAGCCCACGTGCTTGTGGCTAACTCTAAAAAGTTGGAACCTCGTTCAAAAGTTTGCCTATTTGTAGGCTACCCTAAGGAAACAAGGGGTGAATACTTCTATGATCCAAGTGAGAACAAGGTTTTTGTGTCGACAAATGCTATATTTTTGGAAGAAGACCACATAAGGGATCATAAACCACGAAGTAAGCTTGTTTTAAATGAGATTTCTAGTGAGACTACTGAGAGTTCAACAAGAGTTGTTGAACCGAGTGATAGATCAACAAGATTTGTTGATGTCGGTTCATCTTATCAACCATCTCAAGAGTTGAGACTACCTCGACGTAGTGGGAGGTTTGCGAACCCATCAGAACGCTACATGGGTTTGACTAAAGCCCAAAACATCACATCTGTTGATGGAGTTGAGGATCCATTGTCTTATAAGCAAGCAATGGAGGATGTTGACAACGATGAGTGGATTAAAGTCATGAATAAGGAAATTGAGTCTATGTACTTCAATTCCATCTGAGAACTTATGGATCAGCCTCATGAGGTAAAACCTATAGGTTGTAAATGGATCTACAAGAGGAAAAGAGGTGTAGATGAAAAGGTGCAGACCTTTAAGGCTAGATTTGTGGCAAAGAGTTATACCCAGGTCAAAGGAGTGGACTATGAGGAAACTTTCTCACCTGTTGTCATGTTGAAGTCTATTAGGATTCTCCTGTCCATAGCCACATTTTATGATTATAAGATATGGAAAATAGACGTCAAGACTGCCATTTTGAATGGTAATCTTGAGGAAACCATCTACATGGCTCAACCAGAGGGATTCATTTATCCAAATCAAGAGCAAAAGGTTTGCAAGCTTAATAGGTCCATTTATGGGCTGAAACAAACATCTAGATCTTGGAACATTTGATTTGATAGTGCGATCAAATCATTTGGCTTTGATCAGAATGTTGATGAGTCTTGTGTTTACAAGAAAATTATCAACAGCTCGGTAGGTTTCCTTGTGTTGTATGTGGATGATATCCTACTCATTGGGAATGATATAGATTTTCTGACTGACATTAAGAAATGGCTAGCCGCCCAATTCCAAATGAAAGATTTGGGAGAGGCACAGTTTGTTCTAGGGATCCAAATCATAAGGGATCGTAAGAACAAAATGTTGGCCTTGTCTCAGACATCGTACATTGACAAGATGTTGATCAGGTACTCGATGTAAAATTCCAAAAGGGGTTTATTACCTTTCAGGCATGGAATTTTTTTGTCTAAGGAACAATTTCCTAAGACACCTCAAGAGGTTGAGGAAATGAGATGAATTCCCTATGCATCGCCTGTTGGTAGCCTCATGTATGCAATATTATGTACTAGACCTGACATTTGCTATGCAGTAGGGATTGTCAGTCAATATCAGTCCAATCCAAGATTAGATCACTAGACGGCAGTCTAAACGATCCTTAAGTATCTTCGGAGAATGAAGGACTATATGCTCTCTCTATGCTCATGTATGAAGATAAGGATTTAATCCTTACAAGATACACAGACTCTGACTTTCAGACTGATAGAGATTCTCGAAAATTGACATCAGAGTTAGTGTTCATTCTGAATGGAGGGGCTGTAGTTTAGCGAAGCATCAAGCAGGGATGCATCGCGGACTCCACTATGGAAGCCGAATACATAACCGCTTGTGAAGCTGCTAAAGAGGTTGTTTGGCTTAGGAAGTTCCTCACCGATTTGGAAGTTGTTCCAAATATGTCTTTACTGATCACACTCTATTTTGATAACATCAAGACTGTGGCAAATTCTAAGGAACCTCGGAGTCATCGAAGAGGAAAACACATAGGACGAAAATATCATTTGATCAGGGAGATTGTGCATCACGGCGATATGATTGTCACGAAGATCGCGTCGGAGCATAACGTTGCTGATTCGTTTACAAAGGCTTTCAAGGATAAAGTGTTCGAGAGTCATTTAGAGAGTCTGGGTCTATGGGACATGCGGCACCTTGTCTAGGGTAAGTGGGAAATGATACTGGGGTATAGAGTATGCCCTAGTTTATTGTATATTGTATTGTTTTGGTATTGTACATTAGTCTCCCGAGGCATTAGGACAAGTGGGAGATTGTTGTGATTGGTGTTTTAATTCTTCTGGTAGTCTCGTAGTTTGCAAACACTTTGTGAACATATTTTTATTTAATAAGTGTTATTTTATAAGCATTTATTCAATCCAATAAACTAAGATCCGTGGTCATTTTATGTAACTTAAGCATGTATGTAGAGACATACAAATGGATCATGCCTTAAGTAATAACCTAAATGGTTTGTGGTATAAGGATAAAGGAGGGATACCTTATCCTGGTGATACTATGGATACAGCCCGTTTTGTAGATGTTACAAGTGTTGTAAAGTGCTACATATGGTCTGATGCTGACCATTCATGTGGAGACATGCGAGCGAGGGTACCCTATACAAAGAGTTTGTATAAGATCGGACCACGAAATGATTAGTCTCTTTATATAACACCATTGATAATTGAGACTTACATTTCACTAGGATGACCATGGGTGACATGACCTTAATCTTGAGTGAGCTGGAAACTCCTGCTCATAACAGCGGTCTTTTGATTTGTATGGGTGAGAGTGGCCAGATTTCCAACTCAACAAGCATACCATTTTGAAGATTCGTCTGATTGGAAAGATGGGAACTCAGCTACACAAGACGGAATTCACTCCTTCTTCGAAGAAGGGGTAAGTAGATAAATTGCTCCTTTAAGGGCTGATTTTGGGTCTTGAACATAGTGACCACATCATCTCTTTGGAAGAGAGGACTCAGTCATAGTAGGACTATGACTTATTGTTCATTAGAGAAATTAGTGGTACTTAAGGAGATGTAACTACAGGGGCAAACCGGTAAATTGGCTCAGCTGTACTTACAAACGATTTGTGAACGATCATTGCATTGTTGACTGGTTATATCCAATGGACACAAAAATATATTTGTAGTATGAAGAGTGCAATTGTCAGTCTTTAGTGGAGTGACCAACAGTTAACGGATGGTGGATCTCGTGATTAAAGAGTTTAGTCAGTTATTCACGTACTGTTGGAGCTTCAAGCTACAGGTCCATAAGGTCCCCTTGATTGCTCAATGGGTTCAAGTTGAGAATCATATTTTGGGTTAGTTTGAAGTGTTCAAATTAACAAGAGGAAGTTTAATTATATATGATATAATTCAATTAATTCAATTATATGTGATATAATCGATATGATGTATTAGATACATTAATTGGAGGAATTAATATAAATATGATTTATATTAAATGTCATAACATAGAAAAAGATCTATGGTTTATATGTTTCATGTGATGAAATATTAAAACTATAGGTTATAAATATAATATGATAAGTTGGTTATCATATTTATTTATAATATATTAATTATATGATAATTAATTCTTTTTCTTTAATAATCGATTGAGTGGGAAGTTATTGGAGGTTATGGTAACTGTGAGATAAAAGGAAAATTGTTTTCCAAAATTCAATGGTTGATTCATTCAAATTGATGATTCATTTGTGTCGTTTGACAAAAAGAAAGGACTAACAAGTAAAAACATTTTACTAAACGATAGTGTCTCACAGCTTACACGATAGTTACTATACGATAGTTACTATATTGAGTACCAAGTTTACTATACAATAGTTACTTACTTACTCGTTGCTACACGATCGAGTATCAAAGTCTATATGATAGGCTTCATCTTATTAAAAAAATATCAGAACAACCTGGCTCTGATACCCACTTCATACTGAACATTTCTCCTCAATTGTTCTACATATCTCTTCATTCTTTCTTGGGCTAGATGTAAATGTTCCTTCAAGGCCACTAAGTCCCTACCTCTTTCGATCAACTGTTGTTCCAATGTATCGTTGATTGTTTTCAAATCACCATAAGAGACTATAGGTGGAACAGGTCTTCCAAACACAGCAGTATACGGTGTCATATTTAATTAAGGAATGGAAAGTAGTATTATACAGGTATTCGGCCCAAGGGATAAAGTTGTACCATTGCTTAAGCTGCTCATTGCAAAATCATCTAAGGTATGTTTCCACACAACGATTAACTTTTTCGGTCTGTCCATTTGTTTGAGGGTGGAAGGTTGTATGTCTTTTTAGTGCTACATTGTGTACCCTGCATAACTCGACCCAAAAGCTACTGATGGAAATATTTTTCCTAACTAAAACAATCGATCTGGGGAACCCATGATGGTAGACTATCTCCCAAATAAACACTTCAACTACTTTTTTTTTTGCTGTGAACAAGTGGCTCAGAGGAATGAAATGGTTGTACTTGGATAACCTATCGACCACCACCATCAAGGAATCCTTTCCATGGGATTTAGGCAGTCCTTCTATGAATTCCATGGAGATATCTTCCCACACCCTATCTGGTATGGGTAATGGTTGAAGCAACCCTGCGGGGCCTAAAGCCTAAGTTTTATTCTTTTGGAAAATCAAACATTCAGACACGTGCTTCTCAACATCCTCCTTCATGCCCTTTCAATATAACTCCCTTAACAATTTTTTGTACGTGCATAAGTAGCCTGAGTGTACCCTCAATACTGAGTCATGAAATGTTGATAATAAGGTTGGTATATAGGTTAAAGTTATAGATATGACAACCTCCTTTTGTAAAACAAAATCTCATGTGACAAAGAGAACTTTTTGACACTTAAAGGGACCTTTTTCAGCTGGTCTCAAATTCCTTATAGTTCCTCATCCGCTCTCACTTCCTGTTGCACAACTTGTACATCTATCAGAGAGGGGGCAACCAAAGTGGTCAATTTAATTGTTATTAGAAGGCGAGATACTGCATCTACGACTTTATTATTCAGCCCCAGTTGATAGATGATCTCGAAATCATAACCTAGTAACTTGATCAGCCATCTTTGGTACTGGGGTTGTATTTTCCTTTATTCTAGTAAGAACTTGAGTGTCTTTTGATCAGAAAACATGGTGAACTTGCACCCAAGTAAATAAAGCCTCCATTTTTGGACTGAGAGAACCACTTCCATCAGTTTATGTTCATAGATGGACTTCCCTTGCGCGCGTACTGACAATGCTTAGCTAAAATATGCTATAAGTCAACTCTCTTACATAAGCACAACCCCTAGCCCTAAGCCTAAAGCATTTGTTTCAATGATGAATGGTAGCTCGAAGTTTGGTAAAGCTAAAATTGGTAATGTCACCATTGCTTGCTTGAGATCCTCGAATGCTTTTGTGGCCTCCTCAGTCCATGTGAAGGAATCCTTTTACAACAACCTTGTTAATGGTGTTGCCACAGTTCTATAGTCCTTTACAAACCTTCGGTAAGGCCCAAAAATCCCCTCAATTCAGTGATATTTCTTGGAATAGGCCACTACAGATAGCTCGTATCATCTCCCTCATTTGTTTCTACCCCCTTTATTAAGACCCAATGGCCTAAATACTGGATCCTCCACTGTCCGAATTGGCATTTCTTTTGGTTCGTGTATAGTTGATTGTCTCGCAAAACATTCATCACCATTCTTAAGTGTTTGTTATGGGTGTCCTCATCAGGACTATAAATCAAAATATCATTAGAAAAATTAGCATGCACCTTCTAAAAAACGGTCGGAAGATCTAATTCATCAAGGCTTGGAACATTGATGGGGCATTGATCAACACGAACGACATCACTAGGAATTCGTAATGCCCCTCATGAGTTCGGAAAGCTATTTTTTCCATATCCAATTCGTGCATTCTTATTTGATGGTATCCAGATTTCAAGTCCAACTTGGAGAATATCACTGATCCATGGAGTTTATAAAATAGATCCTCAATCATGGGAATTGGAAATTTATCCGCTATCATGATTTTATTTATCGTTGATAATCCACACAAAACCTCCATCCTCCATCCTTTTTTTACTAACAAAATTGGGCTGGAATAGGGGCTATGGTTGAGGCATATGATTCCTGCTACTAACATCTCATTTACCAACATTTCTATCTCATTTTTCTAGTTGTAACTATATCGATAAGGCCTTACATTTATTGAAGTTCCCCTTCCTTAATTAATATACAGTGGTCCACTTCTCTTTTGGACGGAAGAGACGAATGGGGCTAAAAAATATCCCAAAATTGTTCCAATAACCCTTGGATGTCGCCTGATAGCTTTGTCTTTTCCTCGTCTTTCATTTTGATTATTAATTCGTCAAGTGGCTCGGGCTCCAACTGTTGAAATTCCACTATGAAGCCTAAATCATCTTTTTCCCAATTCTGGGTCAACGCCTTAAGTGAGACCTCCTGTGTGGTCAAGGTTGGGTCCCCCTTCAAAATGATCCTCTAATCCTCGGCTATGAATGTCATTGTCAAGGTTGGCCAATGAACTTCCATATAGCCCATGTTACATAACTAGATCATCCCCACAATCACATCCACTCTTCCTAACTTTAATGAAAGAAAATCCTCAGTGATTGTCAACTCTGGTAATAACAAAACTACGGCCTTACAAATCCCCTTCCCTCTGATCACATTTCCGTTGCCAACCACGACTCCATAGTTTTTTGTCTCCGTCGGGGAAATGTTTAGCTCGTGAACCAACTTTTGATGTATGAAATTGTGGATTGCGCCATAGTTGATCATGACCATGACCTCTCGACCTGTCAGCGTCCCTTTGAGCTTCATCGTTCCCTTCCCTAATAGACCCAAGATCGATCATAAGGTGATTTTGATATTCTCTGTAACTTCTAGTGTCTTAACTTTAGGTGCTTCAGCTACCTCTTCCTTTACTTCCTCCTCCTCTTGGAATATCAGTAGGTTCAACGCTCTTGATTATTTTGTTTTGCACCGATGCCCTGGAAAATATTTTTCATCACATTGAAAACGTAAGCCCTTCTCTCTCTTCTCCTTGGCCTCTGAATCAGTTAGCCTCAAATTCGTCTTTTCCCTCCTCGTAGTTTCTTCTTTTTCTAGTATCGTGACACACCTTATATAAGTTTTGTCTGGTGTGCTTCCTGATGTCTTTGGGCTAACATAGGTGGTTGCATTTTTTTGGGTCGTCACTTGGACCGTGCTTGAAAATCCTTTTGATAACTGCAAGGTAGCGTTTCTATCATTAATGGCTTGGGCCTCCTTCATACAGGCATCTATCCTAATCAGGTGTCGACTGATGACCTCGCTTTAATCTCCAATTTTAGACCATTGAGGAAGGTCTCTTCTAGTACCTCTACAGCTGTCTCAGGTATTGGGGCTGCGAGCGTATCAAATTTCTTTTAATAGTCTTCATAGGTTCTTTCTTATATGATTCGAAGCAATCGAGAGAGGAGAGCGTTCCTTCTTGGCTAGGTCAAAAATGCTGGAACATTCGATGCTTCAATTCATTCCATGACTGAATCGGCCTCCAATTATGGGTCCATCGGAACCAATCTACAGGCGATGATGGCAACCTTGATCTTCTCTTCGTCAGTCAGATCATGAATCTCAAAAAAAATGTTCAGCTCTATAGACCCATGAATCCGGGTGCTCCCTTGAAAATTTGGGCATCTCGAGCTATTTGTACTTACTTCCATCTACCGACCCTCCTGATGCCTAAAACCAGGAGCTCTCTCCTTCTTCCCCTCCCTTAGGGGTTTTCGTCTTTTGGGAGCTTTTTGTAAGAGCAAAGCTATCCTTTTTCTCTCGATTTGGCCAGGTATTATATTGTTACCATAATTTTCTCTAAGCTCTTCTTCATTTCATTCATTCCTTCCCACAGCTCAGCTATACTTTTTGAATGTCCTCAACCTTCTCTTCCATATCTCTATTCTTTTCTGCTCTCCTCTTTCCCAGGATTGGCTGGCTCTGATACCAATTTGTTAGAGTCTTCATACCTGCAAGGGAAATTTCTATAGACACCACAAATTCCCTAGGATAGAGTTCTACTCTGATAATTTTATTTACATACTTCTTAAGGAAAAACAGTACAGTCAAGTAAGGAATTCTCAAAGGAAAAGAAAGGGAATGCAAAAAATTCCTAGCATACCAGAGGGCTAGCTCCTTTCCCAAGCAAACTTGCTCAATACTCCCAAAAAGATGCCCCCTACCTATCAACACTCCCCTTTTAAAACCGTTCTCCCTACCTAAATGGTCCCAACCTCTAACAAATCTCTAACAGATTTCTCTCTAATCCACTATTTCTTTTATAGTCACCTTCTTGCCCCTGCATTTGTAGGTATTTATTATTGGTGGTCTTACAGACTCAATTGATTAACATTGTTCCTTTTCAGAACAATTGATTGATCAAATAAGTGCTCGAGAGGGTGCACTATCTGAAATTATGTGGCTTTTTGGTGGTCTTTTAAATTACCTTCAGCCACCATATTTTCAAATAAAGGTCTTTTATACAATCTTCTTATGAAGCCCTAGGAAGAACATCATATCTTCCTTAGTTTTTCTCTAATGGAAGGATTTTTTTAACCAAGAAAAAACTTTTTGGCCAAACGTACAAGTCAATCATAAAATTGTTCCCAGAGTTCTTTTCTAATATACAACAAAATTAGAGACATTTTGGAACCTGAAAAATGAGAAAGACAACATACCTTCTACAGGATGCATGGGCTCAAAAACAGGCGACTCTTCTATCTCCGCATTTCCAATGAGCTGCATAACTTTGAGGTTAGTAAACAATAGAAAATTCCGATTTTACCAATTTTTATTACGGTTTGGTAAACATGGCCTATAACTCCATTACACCTAACATTCACTTTGAGTGTTTGATGTTAATGTCTATTAATTAATGTAAAAGAAGAGCAACACATGGTGCACCCCTTTTATGCATCCAATTTAATCATACATGAAAGATGAATTAAAATAATTTTAAAAAGAAGTTAGAAGAATTTGCAATGTGGCAAATTATTGTTGGATAATTTAGTGGGATGCACCTAAATTTTTTTTCTTAACAAATTAAAAGAATTATAATTAATTAAGATTCACTATTTATTTTTATCAATATTAAAATTAACTTGAAAATTTTTAATTAGCATAATTTTTCTCTATAAAATTTGGATAACATTCTCGGACACAACCAACCACTAGTCTTTAATTCCTAACAGTATTATTCTTAGATTCCCAAACATTCTAATTCTTTGATATCTATAAAAACTTAAATCAAACGACCTTAAGATCTATTTGAATCGTAGATATTATTTCATGGGTATAGATATTAAATATATGGGGGTTTTAATGTTTGAGTTTTAATTGTCTAGAATAATTAATATTTATGTTTAAATATGCAGGATAATTAATATATAAAAGTTAAATATTTGTATTCAATTTACCAATTTTGTATATAGAAACCAAAATTAAATAATTACAAAACTAAATGCAAGAGACCAATTAATGTAGCCATCAATTAAATTAATTGTTATATTAATTAATTATTTGATCAATTAAAATAAAATTAAATGAATACTTTTATATTACACATTTATTAAACATAATTAAATTATTTAAATTAATTACTAAAAATAATTAAATTATATAAATTAATTAAAATATTGATAATTAATAATAATCGCTAAAATAATATTAACGGTAAAGTATTAATTGAAATTTATTAGGTTTAAATAATAGATCTATTTTAATAATTAATTACAATTAGTAGTAATGAATGATTTATATTAATTAATTAATTAGGCTATATTTTTTTCCGTTCATCTCTCAGACATAAAAATCCTATCATTATGCAAGGCAAATGGGATTTAAAATTTCTTAGATAAGAATATTCCAAGTTTAAAAAGTGAAATTCTGTGTGATAAACAAGAATGTTGAATGTCTATCTGAAATTTTATGGAAAAATTTGTGAAACAAACATGTATGAGTATAAATTTGACATTCAACATTCCATCATTTTTTTCCCTCTAGAAACCAATCAATTCAAAGGATTCACAAAAGAAAATGACCCACAAGGGTAATAAACTACCTTTATAAATTTTAGTTTATAACTTTCATATCAATTACACCTTATGTATTTTAATCTTATTCATCAATTTTCATTTTTTTCATTTCTATTTGTGTTATTTTAAAATTTAATGTCGAACATTTACAATTTAAACATGATAGAAAAAAACACACTCAACATTTATATTTCACCATAAAATTTTATATTTCAACAAATTTGAACCATGTCCAACGCAATTAAATACTTTAAAGTTCATTCAATATCCAGACTTCGTTATAAAGCTTATGTTATAACAAAATTTAACCATGTGCATCTCACATGTTTTAACTAGTTTTAGATAAAACAAAGTAAATTTCTCATGAAATTATTTTTTTTAATATGAAAGATAAGTTTGTTAACAACAATTTGAGTTCTATGTCAAAACGAACCTAACTCAATTAACATCAAGTCTATACTATCAACTTTAAGGTCAAGATCTAATCTCTCTACCTTACATATTATCAAACAAAATGTTATATTATTAACCCGTTGATCCGAAAGTTTTGTTTTTAAAAGGAAATAATGATGACACTCTGTTTTGGTAATTATTTTGGTTTTATTAAATGTTTCCATAAAATCATACTTGTTTTTTACTTTTGTTTTTCCTAGGTTAACACATTTCTTAAGAATATATTTGAATTATAAGTCAAATTTAAAAATTAGGAACCAATTTAGGTCTCGTTTGGTAATCGTTTCATCTTTTATTTTTTGTTTTTGAAAATTAAGCTAATTTTCTCCCCAATTCTTACTATGATTTAAATATTTCTTAAGTATAATGGTTGAATTCTTAACCATATTCTAAAAACAAAAACAAGCTTTTAAAAGATATTTTTTTTAGTCATCAAAATTTGATTTGGTTTTTTAAATCATTGGTAAAAAGTAGATAAAAAAAGGAAGAAATTTAGAGATGAAAATAGTGTTTGTAGGTTTAATTTTAAAAAACAAAAGACCAAAAAAATCTGCCCCATTTGATAACCATTTCATTTTCTGTTTTTGGTTTTTGAAAATTAAGTCGACAAACATTACTTCCACTTCCAAATTTATTATTTGTTATCTACCTTTTATCAATAGTTTAAAAAACCAAACTAAAATTTGAAAACTAAAAAAAGTAACTTTTAAAATTTTATTTTTAGAATTTGGAAATTGGCTAAGAATTCAACTATTATACATAGGAAAAATGTAAATCATTGTAAGAAATAGAAAGAAAATAGGCTTAATTTTTAAAAATAAATTGGTTACCAAACAAAGCTAAATATTTGGTTTTGTTTTTTAAATTTGGTTTGATTTTTAAAATGATTTCACAAAGTACGTAAAAAACAAGAAAATTAAAAATATAAAAGATGTGTTTATAGATTTAGTTTTGAAAATCAAAATGGTCATCAAATAAAACACAAAAAAATTATGGAAATTGATGGAGAGAAAAAATAATGTCTCGAAATGGGAGATAATGAAAAGGAAAAATAATTTTTCCATACCATTGAAATTAGTTTTGAAAATTTAATTATTCCAAATATATAAAAAGTAAAAAGTAAAACGAAGGAAAATAAAGAAAAATAAGCCAACTTATCTACAAATATAGTAAAATATCATTATCTATCAATTATAGACTACAATAGACATCTATCTCGACAGTGATATTTTGCTATATTTTGCTATATTTTCATTAGTTTTATCGTTTATAACAATTACCCAACCAAAAACCCCATGAATAGCAAATAATTAAGATCCTATTTGATAATCACTTGATTTTTTTTATTTTTTAAAATTTACTCGTTTGTTTACCCTTCTTTATTATGGTTATTTACTCGTTTGTTTACCTTTCTTTATTATGATTTTCATTTTTCCTAACAAAATATTTACATTATTAACCAAATTCAAAATTCTGAAAACAAAATTTTAAAACTACACATAACAATATAGCAATGACTTGTTGTGATAAAAGCATAAACCTAATATCATACCAGTCACTAGTATGGTAACATCATTTAAAATACCCTTCTTGGATTCACAAAGCATTATTGTGTTTTTAAGTTTGAGTGAAATAGTGCTTCATTCAATAAAAGGGATAAATTAGAAGAATTGGGACTAAATTTTGAAAGATTAGGAATATATAAAAAAAAAAAATATAGCAAGCATTAATGACTAAATCTTGTTTGATTGACGATTTGAATTATGCTTATGTATTCAAATTTACTGAATTTAACAAATATGTGTTTTTGCAGATAATCTGAATTCTGTTTCTAAAACTGTTTTTAGATTCTATGATCTAAACTGTACAATTTTCTAAAAACAACATTTATATATTTACAATGCATTCAGATTTTAAGTGTTAAATTGTAGAATTTTAGTAAGTAAATATAAAACATTTAGAAATACGATAGACCATGTTATAATAAAATTAATTTATTTTTTTAATTAAAATATGTATTATGTAATGTATAATAAATTATATAATATTATAAAATAATAAGTATACATTTTTTTAATATAAAACATGTTCATAATTAATTAATAATAATTTGTAGTCAACCTAATATTTGATAGGTAACTACAACTAGTTACACATTTAAAATAATTGTTTATATTAGAATCTAACTTTTTAATCTATCTCCAAACACATATATGAAAACATAGAATGCAACTTTGTTTTCATTGAATTGTTTGTTTTCAAATTTCTATTTTTAGACTCTGACCAAATAGACCTTAAACTATTTATTTTAGTCCTTTTTTTGTTAACATCATTTACACGAGATTTATGATGTGGCAATTGAAAAATGACGTTGGGTTATTTGATCTTGATGTGAATAAAGCTTAGAGTTAAACTTGAAGACCATAAGCAAAAAACAGTACAACTTTGAATATGAGGTGAACAAAGCTTGAACTTAAACATGAAATGAACAAAATTCGACCTTGAACTGATCGCACCCTTCGAAGAAGGATGAGGTCATGACGTAGTTCAAGAAAAAAAAAATTAGATAATGTGATTGAACTTAAAGTTTATTTTAAGCGGCCTACGTACCCTTATAATGAACATGGATCAAATCATAATATAGTTTAAAACACAGATATTATTTTTTAATATGCAGTCATTCACCTAAGTGACTTGCCGTTGATTGAGCAAATTCTTAATCCATCTTGATTGACAATCTTGTACGCTTTGTTTGTATAGACTTCTTTAACAACGTATGGTGCCACTTAGGTGTAAACTTGATTCATATATGTCTCGTTGTGATAATAGGTCTTCTTACAACAAGTACTAGATCACCAACTTGGAACAACTTTGGCTTCACGTGCTTATCAAAGGCTTTGAACATTTGCACTTAGTAACACTCCAATGCCTGTTGAGCATCCACTTGCTTTTCATCAAGCGCTTCTAACTCTTGAAGATATAACTTGGCATTACCTTCTGTGGTCAGTCCATCTTGAACAACCATCCTTAGTAATATAATTTCTCTCTTGAATAGGAGAATAGCTTCTATTCCATAGACGATAGAATATGGTAGCTTCTATTCCATAGACGATAGAATATGGCCTAACTCTTTTAGGAGTACGATGAGTAGTTTGGTAAGCCCATAGTACTTCACCAATCTTTTCTTGTCAATCTCTCTTTGAATTATATAAGATTTTCTTTAGTAGGTTGTACGGTGTTTTCTTGCATGCTTCTGTCAACTCGTTTATAATTGTATTGTACATGGACAATTTATATTGTTGGAATTTGAACATTTCACACCATTTGCCCATCAAACTATTAGAACTTTTTTTTTCCCATTATCCATATCAAAATTTGGTGAGGAATACCATACCAGTAGATAATTTGAGTTCATATAAAGTCTGCCATATTAGCGAGACAATCTCAGCCCACTTTGAAAAGCAATACACTCCTATAGGATGTAAGAATGTCCTGCTGATGACTTAGGTTTTATCGGACCAACAAAATAAAGTCTTAAAGCTTCAAAAGACCATGAAGCTATAGTTGGATGAAGGGGTTCTAGCGGTTGATGTATGAAGTTTACATGGTATTGACAAGCTTCACACTTCTTTGCATACTCCATTAAATCTTGAATCATCTTAGGTCAATAGTAACTCATTCTCTTTAACTGAAAACTGGAGTTTTGATCAAGATTGATGGGTATGTAGACACCTGAATGTGCCTCCTTTATTGCTTTTATTGACTATTATTTCGAAAAAAGAGTCCTTCTAAGGAGTAGAAATATAAGGTCCCTTTGTAGTAAATGAAACGAGTTGCTCTCCTTCGCACCTCATTTTTACGACGGGGATCTATCGAAATTTTTCCATGTTCAAGATAGCCTTTAATAGGTTATCACCAGTCTTCTTCATCGATTAAATAGATTGATAGCGCATTCATTTCTTCACATTCAATCTCAATTGGCAATATAACCACAGTTGACAAAGTGAGATATTTAGAGTTACATCGTTCAAAGCTGTCAAGATAGTAGCCAAGTGTGCCAATGCACATTTTTTTTTTTACCTGGGACATGTTCCAACATCACGTTGTCAAACTTTTCCCATAGTTGTCGTCTGGAAAAGGTGAAGTAAGACTTCAAGTCTTCATGCTTCACATCATATTGTAGTAAAAGTTGATTGATTATCAACTTTGGATCACCATAAATTTCTATGTACGATATTCCAATTTTCAACATCATCTGGAGACTAGTTGTTAGGGCCTGATACTCAGTGACATGGTTTAAGCATAATTTACCAAGTGTAAAACTATAAGACAACAAATATTTCTCGGGTGAGTTGAGGACGATGTCTGCCCCTGCTCTACTCCATTGCACTGCACCATCAAAGTACATGGTCTAAGACTCTGTAATTTTAACAAAAAAAAAAAAAAAAAGAAAAAAGAAAAAAACTTCTTCATCTGAGTCCTTGCATAACTTCTAATGTGATAAAATTGGGTGATTTACTAAAAAGTTTGCCAATTCTTCCCTTTTTATCGCCTTTAGCTAGTTGTCAAATATGACCAGCCTAGATTAGACATACTTAATGGAGTCCATTTTAGTGACCAAATGAACTGTGAAATCTTGCATATAGTGCCTTAGCTTATCAATATCAAAGAAAGGTGCAAAGCATATTTTCTCAATTGGAGAGTAATTGATCTCAACTCTAGTTTAAGGTACTATTTAGATAGTAAATGACGTGTTCCTTCCCTTTCTCCTCTTCTTATGCCAACAATGACATGAACGATCTTTCCTCTATAGTAATGTACAATATTAGTGGTTTGTCTGCTAGGGTGCACCTAAAACAGAGGGATTAAGCAAGTATTTCTATATACTATCGAAAGCATTCTGATAAGCCTCATCTCACTCAAAACTTTCCCATTTCCTTATTAGCCTTTGGAATGGTTGGCACCTACCAGCTAGATTGAAAATAAACCTCTGAATATAAGTCAGACAAACTTGGAGGCCTCTCAATTCATGTAAATTTGTAGGTCTTGACATCTTCTAAATAACACCAATTTTTGACTGGTCTATCTCCATCCTTTAATTCCTTATGAAGAAACCAAGAAGCCTCTTTTAGGTTACGTCGAACACTCACTCAAAGGATTCATCATTAGTTATTATTTTCTTATGCGATCAAACATAACTTTTAAATCCTTTAGGTGGTCTTGTCATTTCTTGGACTTGACCACGAGATTGTCAACATAAAACTCGACATGTTTATCCAACATGTCACCAAGAAGCTTCCTTCAGGTTACGTCGAACACTCACTTAAAGGATTCATCATTAGTTATTATTTTCTTATGCGATCAAACATAACTTTTAAATCCTTTAGGTGGTCTTGTCATTTCTTGGACTTGACCACGAGATTGTCAACATAAAACTCGACATGTTTATCCAACATGTCATCAAAAACCTTTTGCATGGTGCACTAGTAAGTAGCACCAACATTCTTCAATCCAAAGGGCATTACCTCGTAACAATATAGTCCCTCTAGATTATGGAAAGCCATCATTTCCTTATCTACGACTGTCATCCATATTTGATTATATCCTGAAGACCCATCCATAAAGGATAAGGCCTTGTGCCCAGTTATTTCATTAATCATGTTTTCTGTAATGGACAATGGAAAGTCATTTTTGGGCATGCATAGGTCACGTAAGTCTATGTAGACCCAAAATTGTTCATTTTTCTTTCATAAGTGAACAATATTGAATATCCACATTGGATATTTTACCTCATGGATAAATCCTCCTTCAATCAACTTATTGACTTTAACTTCAATTTGCGGGATAACCTTTGGTCGAAAACATCATTGAGGTTGTTTAATTGGTAGATACCCTTATCTGTTTGCAAGATGATGGACTACTATTTTTAGATCAAGTCCCAACATCTCTTTATTTGACCAAGAAAAAATGTCCTTATACTTAGCAAGTAAACTCATATATTTGTTTTCCTCCTCAGAAGTAAAAGATGCACTAATGAATGTTTGGTGTGATTCTTCCGTTGTACCCAAGTTTACGTCTTTGAGTTTGTCCACCATGGATTGATCACCATCTTCAAATGGAAGTGAAGCCTCCTTCACATATTCTTAGGATACTTCATTATTTGACTCTTTGGCGATGGTGATATGGTGACAAGAGTTTCACCTTCTTCTTGTTCTAGACTTTTATTTTTAGGATTAGTGAAAACAACATCGTGTCTTTTTACCTTCAAGGAGCTTTTGCTTGTATTGAGGGTAACGAAAGGCTTTCTTTTCATTTGTAAATGAATAGTGCTATGGATTTCTCCTTCACCCTTTATCTCATAAGAAAACTTCTTGCTTGAATGATTCTTGGTGCCTTCACAGGTAAGACGATAAAAAATTGACATGCGAGGTAGGCCCTCACTCTTCTTTGTAGTTACACTTAATCTTTCGAAGGTTGATGGTCGTATCACCACTACAATTGGAAAAATGTCTTCTTTTCCTTCAGAAGGCATAGTTAACCTTCAAAAGGTTGAGCATCAGACAGAGTTGGGTGTTGGATGTTGAATTTCTTCCTCTATTTTAGTCATGCCTTATCTTTTGAAGACTAAGGCACATGCAACAAGGGGTCTAATGCGATTGAATACTGAGGGTTTTTTTTTTAAAAAAAAAAAAAATCTTTTCTTCTCTTCTCTTTCAGTAATCAACTTCTTTTTTCTGTTTTATGGTTGCTATCAACCACTTTTGCCTGACCCTTTCTAGTTATGCGAATTGGGTCAAACAATTTATATGTAAGTAATTTTCTCGATGCAGATGTGACATACCATTCTTGCAAAAGCTTCTTTTGAGAAAAGAAAAACTCAAGTTGCTCATGGATTTTTAGATTATTGAACTTTATGTGAGTTGTGAGGTCATGACTTGCTTTTGGCAACAAATTATAAGCCTTAGAATAAAACTCATATATTGTCCGCCTTTCAAACAAATATGCTTTCTTTAAGTATACTTTTGATTTCTGAACATCTTGTTCAATTATCTTTGTAAGTGGTATGATGAAACTTTCTTTCAAAATCTCAACGTCACCAACTTTCAAGCCTTTTGAGTATTCTATAAATAGTGACTCTCCCTTTCTATGCCTAGCAAAGGAACATAGCATATGATAGGAGGGCTGAGAGCATTCTTATACTTTAAAATCATGGGTTAAGCAAGGCTTGTGGGCACCTCACTCTTTTGAGGTTTAAAAGTACTTGCCCCTTCACTTAACTCCTTTTTTACATATACTTGTGGCTCTGGCTTGGGTTTATCTCCACTCTTTACTAGAGGGATATCCACAAGAATCAATTAACTGACATTATAACTCTTCAAATAAAACTTCATGTCTACAAAGTGGGACTCACTTTTTTAGAATGAGTTGGAGTTTTCTTCAATCTTCTTGATACCGTCTTGATAAAATTTTAAGCATTGATGCAGTGTGGAGGTTATCACTCTATTTCCATGAATCCAAGGTGACATAGTAGCAACTTGTAAGTGGTCCTCGAGTCTATGACATAAAACAATGTGTTGGCATTTAGATTACCAATAATGAGTTATAAATGTATCATGCCAACCGCTCGTTGGCCAATGTGATTGAAGCCTTAAATTACCAACTTTCTATTTGTCAGTTCTTCCATAAAAAAACGTTTAATTGTTTCATGTTTGACTTAGGCATTATATTGACCGTTGATCCATCATCAATGAGAATCTGATCAACCTTTTGCTTTTAATGTATCCTAAGACAATCAAAGGCCTAATATGAGGTTTTGACCCTAACAATAAATCTTCATTTAAAAAACCTATAGACATATAGCCAAAGGTGTATGTGCATGTCACAAAAGCTAGGACACTTAATTCATTTGAGTCCAATAATATGTCAATAAGGGCGCTCTTGGCTACTTGAGGGAATGATGACAAGTTATTAAAATTGAAGGACGAAAAGTCTTCTGATTCAACCACCCCTAATGAACATCAAGAGTATTCTCACTTTTCATTGTGCTGATAGCATGACATGCAACAACTTTTAGTACTTCTTTGAATTATTGTCATGTAAATTTCTTTAGAGGAACTCTGCCAAAGTTACTGGTCATCAAGGTTGAGGAATGCCCTTGTCTTCCTTCTAAATATGCTTCAGCTTCCGTGCCTTTTTTTCTTTCTTTCTTCTTCTTCTAAGTCTTGCTTTATCTTTTACAAGTTTGGTAGATGCACAACTCCTTTTGGGTGGACTTTGGTTGTCTTCAAAGGTTCCAAATAAAATCATGCTCTCTACTTAATCATAAAATACTGCAAGTGGTTGGACATCGGAATTTTCTAATATTGTGGCATGATTTATCTAAGCTATTTCATCAAATTCTAGCTCGATTTTCTTTTCACAAGCTAGCCTTAAAATTAGCTTATTTAGTAGGAAACACTTTTCAACTAGATGGCTAACGACCCAGTGATATTTGTAGTAGTTAGGATCGTTAATTTTTTCCTAATTGTTCTGGTCATTTGCATTCCAACAGCTGAATAAGTTGGTTCTCTAGTAATTGCTCTAGCATGTTTGGAATATCAGATTCAAGAAATGGATAAAATTTTTCCTATCATCCCCCTAAATTTAAGTGACGTCTCTCCCCTCCATCATGTATCTTCTTAAATTTTGTTTCTTTTCCTTTTGAGAAAAATTTCAAGAGGGTTGTATTAATGACCATAGATTCTATTGTGGCACTCTTCACAGTCTTTTTAGTGCTTTTGGTTTCCTTCTTATCCTTTTTCACTTAATGGTCTAAGAAATCCTTAATTCTCCTGTTGATAATGCTCAGCTCCATGTCATGAGTGTGATAACACCTGACATGTGTTATCTTGCTCAGCTTAATTTAGACTTGTACTTAGGTTTAATGTGTTTATTTGGTGATTTTATAGGTTTCAAGTATCTAAGAGATAGAATTGAGCATTGGAGTGAAAAAGAGCTAAAACATACCATTTGGAGTCCTAATTTAGCAACAAACCAAAAAGGATAGAAAATGATGAAAATGACTATATGGCCTAGCATTGCAACGATGCACAATGCTAGGCTCGATGCTGAAAGACAAAATCTAAAGAATTGGGCAAGATTGCTAAAATGCACACAAAATGTGCACTATTTTCCTTAGATTTAGGAAGGTTTTTAATATGTTTTTATAAGATTTGACGTGTTTTCTAGTGATTTTCAAAATTTATGATTGAGAGTTGAATTATACTCAAAATGAGCTAAAAAGGGCCAAAATATGCTTAAAGAAGTCAAAATCAAGCAATAAACCAAAGAGAGTAAAGAGAAGAGAGGAAAATTTCCATGAATCAAAAGAGTAGGGTAGCGTAATGCATAACATTACAAGTTGCACCATTACGCTAGAAGACAGTAGCTGCTCTAATTGAAGTGTAACAATGCTACGAAGTTTGACAGAAGAGGTCCGCACGTGCGTCCGAAGCAGTATAACAAGAAGTGTTACGATGCTCAACCCTTTACGCTTGAAGGAAGTAGCTACACATCCGATGTAGCATTGCAATGCTATGATCAGCTTAACCTTATGCTATGGTAACATCAGACCAACATAATTATGCTGTTGTAGAGCGTAGCGACTTTGCCTTTTCTTAATTAAAAAAATATGCGAATTTTTGAAAGATTTTATGCCCTAAATTTCCATCTTCTATATATTTGGACATCCCTAAACACTCAAGGGAAAATTCTGACCTAATTTTAGACCTAAAAAGAGTGAGTTTGCCCAAGAAAAGTTAGAGAGTGGGGTGAATTATTGTGGAGATCGTTCGAATTCTCAAAGTGTCGACCGAGATTGGAGATTTCCATCAAAAGAGAAGCATTACGATAGTTATCTTCTCTGGTTCTTTATTTCTCTCTACTTTAATGTTGTCAAAATTGTATGCGTATGTGTTTGGGAACCACAAGTGGCTAGACTCACTTGTTTTAGGGTGTTGATAAATTTACTTTCGAATCTAGTTTAATACTTTGTGATTTCATAGAATTGTAGAACTTTAGGCTTTGCAATGTTATTGTTATTAAATTCTATTGATTGACCATCAATGAATGTTAGATTAAATATTCAATTCGATAGGTTGTATGTTTAACTAGATCTATAACATTGGATTGCTATTAACCTTTCATGTAAATAGCTAGAGGAATAGTAAAATTTGTTGATGACAATACCTAATGCCATGAATCTTAACTTGGTATCACAACATTGATTATCATTAAGAATTGCATGTGAAAAGATTTTTTTAATAATCCAGACCTTAGTTTATATACTTAAGTAAATTATTATGCATAATTCCATGATTGATCTAAGTATTATCTAATGAAGTCTGTAACGAAATCAACATCCTAAAATGTTATTTTAATCTGAAATTCACACTCAGTTTTTCTAATCATTTAGGCCATGTTTCCAAGCAAACCAGTTTTCAAATGTGCTCTAAAACACATGCTTAAGTACAAAAGGATTCTATGAAAGCATGATTTAAGTCTTTTCCACCCTTTATGTTTCAGGAAGCATGCGTTAGTTGGTTCTTTATGTGATGTTAATTACTTGTGAAGGAAACATTTTGACACATGATTTTAGCTTACTTATGCTTTCAAAGTATGATTTTATTGCAAGAATAAGCTTTATCATGCTTTGTGTTGGGGTTTATATCCTAAAACTCGTTGTAAACAATAAACTTATTTTGTTAATCATTAAAGATGTTATTGAAGTTTGATTCAATAAAGTAGTTATTGAATATATAAAATGCTCATTTCGTTTTAGAAATAAATCTAATAAACTTAAGATCCATGACTATTACATGAGTACTTGAACTTCATGTAGAGACATAAGAGTGGATCAGGTTCGAATAAATAGCCAAAATGATCTATAGTGTACGAATAAGGTTGGGTACCTTATTCTTGTAACACTATCAGATGCGGCCCACTCTATAGTTGTTACAATTTGTTGTAAAGTACTACAAACGAAGTGATCCTGATTCGTTCATGTGGTGACATGAGGAGTGGGGGCGTCCTATGTAAAGAGTCTGTATAAGATCAGATCAAGAAATAAGTCACTCTTACTTTATAACGTTGTTTACAGTTTAAGACTGACTAGTTCAAAGAGATGACCTAGGTAACTTAACCTTAATCATGAGTTAACTATGAACTCCTGTTTATTCGGGATTATCTTTAGTTTTGCATGGGTGAGGGTTGACTCAACAGTGCCGGCTTAATAAGCCTCCCATTTCAGGGGCAAGACCGGGTAGATAGCTGGGGATATATGGTGCAATATGGAATTCGCTCCTACCCACTTTTAGGGATAGTAGAGAGGTTGTTTTCTTAAGTGCTGACTCCGGGTCTTAAACAAGAACTACCCTCTCATTGGCTCGAGGGGGACTCAGTTTGTTGATTGGATCAAAAAACCAATTGTTCATTGGAGGATCAGTGGAACTTAAGAAACAAGAGGTAATCTTGGGAGTAAAACAGTTATTGACCCAGTTGTTATTACATACAACCTGTAAAGGGTTAACTTACTAATGATGGTTATATTGAGAGGACACAATAATTCTACAATGAGGGGAGTGCAACGACTGTGCTTTAGTAGAGTAACCCAGTACTTAACAAATGGTGGTTAATTAGGTTAAAGAGTTTAGTCAGTTAATCTTGGATCGTTGGAGCCCATGATTTGTAGGTCATTAGGCCCCCCTACTAGCTCCCAAACGGAATAAACCTTAGAATAGTATGGTGGGTGAATTTGAAACGTTCAAATTCAAATTAAGGGAATTAGTAAATATATGCAATATAATTACATGTTTAATTATTGAATTAAACAAAATTGGAGAATAGGTTGATATTTAAATTTAATTTGAATATCAAATTACATGAATTTGGATTCATGATTGTTGAATTGATGTTTAATTAATTTAATATTTGATACTAAATTAATAGAATTAATTAAATTGTTTAATTAATTAAATCAATTAAATCTAAAATTGAAAATTTGAATTTTGTAAAAATTCAAATTTTAAAAATCAATTTTGTTTTAATTTAATTTTTGAAAAAATAAATTAAAATTGAATTTCAATAAATTTTAATTAAATTGATTTTGAAATTTTTTTTTTCAAATAAGTGGGGTTATCCCACTTTAGTCATCCAATTCCATTACAAAAATTAAGTAGGTGGTGCCAATTGGTTATGTAACTTGATTGCATGGCTGATCTAAATAAAACCACTACCAATCAGCTGAAATTAGGCCATGAAATTGAGAATTGAAAGGCTGAGATGCTGAAGAATTTTTTCTTCTTCTTCTAACGGAAAACCAGAAAACTTCTGCTCATAATTCCCTTTAATTTCAACTCATTTTGAGTCCCACAACTCAATCTAAAGTCCTAGAGAATAGTAGGGAAGATTCTTTGGTGGTCCACAAGCTTTTGGAGTAGTAATTGAAACTGATTTCGTGGATCAAAGGAGTTCATCAAAGGTATTTCTGAAACCCACTTCATATTGTATGAATATTCTTAATTTATTGCTAAAATTAATGATTTAGAGTGCTTAATGATCCTGAATTCTTCCTTTGTTAGCTTGCTTAAACCCACACTTTGATGATGAACTTGATACTGAAGGACTTTAAGAAAGTATTCGGGCCCTAGTACCTAAGGTATGACGGTACTTAGTTATTACCATGTGCATATAGGTAGAGTTAATGTTGGTTGTGTTGAGATTACTTCACACCAACTAAGGATTAACGTTAAAGGATTGAGAAAAAGGGTTCTCTCTCAACTAAGGATCCTATTGTTTAAATGAGTTTCAGTAGTTTTAATTCTAAAAGTTTTAAGTTTGAGTTCGTTTGGTATTCACTATATATGTTTTCAAATAGTCACTCACTGGGCTAGTAGCTTATTTTTTTCAAATATTTTCCTTTTCCCCAGGTAGTGGTCAACTCCCCAGAAGATAGTTGTGTTGCTACTCTGCCACTGAAAGTACAAGTTAAGCTTAAAGTAGGAAAAGAGAAGCTAGGTGTTTATCTTGGTTATGTCTGTACTGATGTCATGTACATATTAGGGACTAGTAAGGTGGATGTGTTGGGCCCCACTAGGTTTTGAATTGGTAGATATGTATGTATGCATTGTGTGTTGAACCCTTGTTACTCAGTTTATTATAGACATGATGTTGAGGGTTGTTTGTGGTGTTATCTTGTATTAAGGGTTATTTAAGCAGGTTATGGAAATCCAGATGGGCAGTGGGTGCTATAAAAGGGTTGATAACGGTTGCCATCACATTCTCTCATGAATTAAGAAGGTAATCTAGGAGAGGGTGTGACATGATTGGTTTGACTAAAGAATGTCGTGATTTGCTGAAGAAAAAGTTACCACAAAAGCTCAAAGATCCAAGGAGTTTTACTATCCCTTATACTATAGGGTCACTGACTGTTGCTAAAGCTTTGTGTGATACGAGATAGAAAATATGAGAATCCTATTAAGTACTATCCCTTGTACTATAGGTAAGTACATGTCACGGGAGATAGAAAAGATGAGAACCCTATTAAACATGAGTTTGTATTACCTCCCATGTCATTTTATATGAGTAGAAATGGTAAATCTGTTGATTCCTTTGGCCATGATTATATGATTGATGATCCTCTTAATGTTTGTTAAGATAATTTATCCTTTAGACATGGATATGATAATTTGATTCAGGATGTGGAGGCATGAATGATAGAACTAAACCACCATGGGATCTGACATGATGAATAAGCCTCGTCTAGCTATGAGACATTAAACCAAGCTCTTCCTAGGAGGCAACCCAATATTTATTTCATTCTTTATTTTCTTTCAGTAATTTACTTTAGTTGTGTTCTTTTAAAAAATCTGAGAGTCACTCATTTGTTCTTATATTTTTCAGGGTATATGTTCAACACAAAAAGTACTCTTTCCACTAGCTTGTTTGGTGGACTTCCGCATGCCCCCAGACTTGTTTTTCTGTGCTTTTTTCTTTTCTTACATTGAGGACAATGCAAATTTCTAAGTTTGAGATGAGAGGTGTTCTTCGTACTTTTGTGTTTGTTTGTTTTATCCTGCTATGCATGTTGATTTGGTTTTATTGATAAATATGCATGTTATTTGAAAATTTGGTGAAATTTAAAAAAAAAACTTATTGAGAATTGAGGATATTTGATTGGTTCTTTGTTGTCTATTGTTGATGTTGATCATCAAGGATGAAATTTGAATATGCATGTTGAATGATTTATAGTGGAAATAGGATAATAATATCTTGAAGTATGATCTATCTATGTCCCTATTTGAGTTTCTCATATCATGAGCACAAAGTCACTTCAATTTAAAAACTTTAATTAAAAGTAGAATCATGTTAAGTGTATTTAGTTGTCACCTCAAAAAGTCCCACCGATTAGAGGGTTGATGTGTATGATGATTTGTAATGTTAGACTAAGAGGAAAAGATAAGAACATTATGATTGCCTTTGGAAAAAAAAAAGTGATCACTCATTATCATGTGCTTCAAAGAAATACCTTTTGATTGTTTAAACTTGTAATGTATGCATGGATGGGGGTAAAAAGAGTTGTGTTTCCTGTGATCAGTTAGAATACTTGGGAATTGATTAGGTACAATTTCCTGTAGTGAATGTGTGAAAGCTAATACCCTTAGGTAAAATGATATAAGTTTAAGACTCAGGATTATAATAAAGCCACCTCAGTGGACATATTATTTTCTTGAAATGTGTGGATGCTTGATGATTGGTGGGAATACTGGAGAAGTTTTCTTGAACCTAACTTTAGTTCTTGTATTTTGAATTGAATGTGACTTGCACACACACATGGGAGATGATTAGATTTGGACATGGTTGAGTGATAAACTTGCTTGAACATTTCTGATTGAGTCTTTAACTAGATATTCTTTGAGACATGAATCATTAGCACACTTATTTAAAACTTTTCTATTTTCTTATTTCTTCTTTGCTCAGGACTAGCAAAGTTTTAAGTTTTGGGTGGTAAAATGCACACAAAATGTGCATTATTTGCCTTTAGGTTTGTGATGCCTTTTTAATATATTATTATAAGATTTAACTTGTTTGCTAACGATTTTTAGAATTTATGATTGAAAATTAAATTATACACAAAATGAGCTAAAAAGGACCAAAAATATGCTTAAAGAAGTCAAAACCAAGCAATGGATTAAAGAGAGTAAAGAGAACAAAGGAAAATGTCCAAGAATCAAAGGGCAAGGCAACGTAATGCAGAGCATTACAATGCTACCTTGTTATGCTAGAAGATAGTAGTTGCTCTAATTGGAGTATAGCAACATTATAGTGTAACGTTGCAATACTACAAAGTTAACGAAAGAGGTTCGTGCATGCATTAGAAGCAGTGTAACAAGGACCGTTGCGATCCTCAACCCTTTATGTCTGAAGGCAGTAGCTGGGCATCCAATGCAGCATCGCAACACTACGATCAGCGTAGCCTTACGCTACGACAATATCAGACTAGCGTAACTATGTTGCTGCGAGCGTAGCACTGCCTTTCCATAATTAAAAAATCTGCTAATTTTGGAAAGATTTTATCCCCTATATTTCTATCTTCTATATATTTGGATATCCCAAGAAAAGTTAGAAAGTATGGAGAATTATTGTGAAGACCATTCGAATTCCCAAAATGCTGACCAAGAGGAGATTGGCAATTTCAGTCAAAGGAAGAGCATTATGATAGTTGTCTTTTCTGGTTCTTTATTTTTTTCTACTTTAATTTTGTCAAAATTGTATGCAAATATGTGTTTGAGAATCATAAGTGGCTAGATTCTCTTGTTTTAGGGTGTTGATAAATTACTTATGAATTTAGTTTAATACTTTGTGATTTCATGGAATTGTAGACTTTATGCCTTTCAATGTTATTGTTATTAAATTCTATTGACTGGCCATCAATGATGTTAGATTAAATATTCAGTTTGATAGATTATATGTTTAACCGAATCTATAACATTGGATTGCTATTAACCTTTCATATAAATAGCTGAGGGAATAGCAAAAGTTGTTAATGACAATACTTAATGTCTAAATTTTAATTTGACATCAGGAGGTTAGTTATCATTTAGGACTGCATGAGAAAAGATTGTTTTCGAAAGATAATAATCTGGACCTCAGTTTTGAGACTTAGGTAAATTGTTATACATAAATTTGTGATTGATCTAAGTATTATCTAATGAAGTTTGTAACGAAATCAATACCCTAAAATGCTTTTTTAATGTGGATGTGGAGTTGAACTTGTTTTTATGTGGATGTTGTTGAATCTCTAATATTTGATCCTTTGATTATCTTTGTTGAATGCGTAGACTTAATTTGAGGAAGCGGAGCGTATAGATGTTCTTGAAGTTGAAGCTTAGAGGAATGCTTGTGTCTTTAAAGGACTTTAATAGTCAAATATGATTCAAATTCAGGAGCTTAGGGAGTCTTTTAATAGTTGAGAGAATTCTCTCTAGCTTCCATGGGGTCTAAAATTCCTAATGACCCTTCAAATGAAGGAGAACTCCTTTATTTACAGAGTTCCCATGAGACCATGTGACTTGGGCTTGGTTGGTCCACAAACTTGATTCTTTGGTCAAATTAATTAGATTTTAGGCATGGTTGACATTTGGGCCAAATTAAGCTTATTATTTTGGGCTTAAATGGACCTGAGTCAAAATATTAATACTAAATTGGATCAAATTAGTTTATTTGATCCAACGACAAAAAGACGTGGTATCATCAGGATTCTCCACCAGCTTATGCTTTCGCTTTTAATTAGTCTCAAATTTGATCATTTGTAATTTTGTCATTAATTTGAGAAATGACATGGTGATTTGTGATTAGTCACAGTTTTTCATTCAACAAACATAACATAAAATGTAAGGAAAAAAATCTAGTAGTACCAATTCCTTCCATTCATTATTTGACACGTAACTAAATGATTTATTTATTTATTTTGTGGACCCACATAATTCTTAAATGTTACTATCATGGCAAACAATGAATCAAAGTATAATAGAAAATTTTTGATATGGTAAGTACTAAACATTTTCTCCAGAATGCAATAAATATTTATTTCCTTTTATATTTTTGGATAATTAAGCTTTATAAGTTGTCTACAATGATGTGGTTGTTTTCGTTTAAGTTTTTAAATTTTAAAGGTTTCATTTTGCTCCCATTTGTTAATTTACCAAAACGACTTTCATTAACATTGTGGATTATAATGGAAACTTTTGAGGGGTTAATGTTAAAATTGAAAAAAAATTACGTAAATTAGGGTTGAAAATAAAACCAACTAAATTATATGAAAAATGTCTTCACGTAAGTAGTTGATTTCAATTTTATCAATAATATTTTAAAACTTTCAATTTTACTTTAAATTGCAACAAATTTGAAAAACAAGAACAGAATTGACCTTTCTAAAAAAAATGGCACTTTCAAAAACTTTAACGATAAAATTGAAACGAATGCCAATAAGAATATAACTCAACTGACATAATATTTGTACTATCGACTTTGAGAAAAAAAACTGAAACCAACCACACGTTTTTTTTCCGATAAATTAACTTATATTTTATTTAAAATTTTTGAGTAACTATATTTATTTATTTGCATTATTACTTTGCTCCTTCTCTAATTTTTTTTTCTTTTTAATAATTTCTTAGGAGCTCTTGAGGTCTCTCACAACCAATGTTAGCATAAATATTGATAATATATCGATGTCGAGAAATATTTTTAGAAAAAAAATTATAGGAACAAAAAATTCAAAAAATAAATAAACATGGTATGATTTTAATTAAATTTAAATATATATTATTAATATTCTATTTACATTAGTGAGATTTTATTGTTTATTTTTTTTATTTTTCGCAATTTTTTCAATGCTATAATGGAAAGATCGATTCATCTCTCATATCAATATCGAACCTATGGAAACACAAAAATATCGATCAAAACATCGACACATTGAAAGAAATTTAATACTATGCTCACAATCAAACTTTTCGAATATCACAATAAAAAAATATCGAATTAGGTCTCTAAAACCAAGCTCCCCTGGTCTTTACTTCTATTTAGCTTTTTCCAGCTAATCCAATTTATTATGTTCCTTTCTCTGGAGGAGTCCCACCAGAATTTCACACATTCAAATGTTCAAACCGTGCCTATATCTAATGAATAATTAACTTTTTTTTTATAATAATGTTATTGAAAAGCTAATAATTGTTTAAGTGTCACACTTTTTATTAAAAGTTTTATTGTAAAAGTTCTTATTGTAGTTATTAAAGGTCACCAACCATATGCAAACTTTTGACAAAAAATAATTCATAATTTATTGTAAAAAGAGAACCTTTTTTAATTATGCTAAGTCCCATCTCTAAACTTTATAGATGTTTAATAGATTTTTACAGTGGGTAAATTACACTTTTAACCCTCTACCGTTTAAGATTTATGTGAAATTAGTTCTTAACTTTCAAAATTAAACCATTAAGTCAACAACATTTAGTAAATATACTTAATTCCAGTTCCGTAATTAACGGAAATTATTAATTGTTTAACGGAGTTATTGATGTGGCATTTTAAAAATAAAATAGTATTAATTAAAATAAAAATAACAATGTTCTTATTTTAATTTTAATAAAGTTCTCTCTCTCCTCTCCTCTTCTTCCATCTTCCTTTATTTTTATTAAAAAATGTTTGGAGAGTAGTTCTAGAAGAGTTAAAATCACTTTTAAATATGTTTTTAATCATTTAAAACCAATTTCGAATTATTAAATTAATTTTAAATGACTAAATACATGTTTTAAAAGGATTTTGAATATAACAAAAATTACTATAACAATTTCAAATCACTTCGAAACATGCACTTAATCTTCTCTAACCTCTTATCCATGACATAAAGTCTCTCAGTAGTAGTAGAAGACGTCACTGTTCTAGGCACGTGGACTTCTAGACACATGGTAACATGGGATGAAAAAGAAGTATTGAAATTGACCAAAACCGACAATTCCTTAAAGAGTTAATAATATTCTTACCATAAACTAATTTACGATGAAGTTGACATCAACACATCAATTTTATATTTATTAATATTTTCATCGACATATATCATAAATATGACAATATTATATGTGCACATTTAAATGGTTGGTGTATTAAATATGAGAGAGGAGAAAGATGTACCTTGTAAATTAGATTATTGGCCTTTAGAACGTATAAGAGCATGCTCCCCAAAATCCTCATTTCTAGAACCCATGCAAATATTTTCACCACAATCCCAACCATGCGAGGAGCTTTTTATTAAAAAAAAAAAAAAATCCAACAAAAAGCAAAAATTTGAATATGTATTTTTCTAAAATTAATTCCAACTATAACCTTTCTTACAAAATAACTAGTATATATATATATATATTTGCGTGTGGACATGCATGTGCATGCGTAAGATAAAAGAATATTACTTTTTGATTAAAAATTACTTTTAGCATCTACACTTTTAAGTAACAATTTAATATCTGAATTTTAATAATTAATACTTTAGTCGTTGTATTTTTAAATTTATAACAAGTTAGTTCCTAAATTCTAATAATTAACAATTTAGTATCTATATTTTAAAAATTATAACGATTTAGTCCCTATTATAAACCTCTTTAAAAAAGTGTTGAATTGTATTATGTAAGGACCTAATTTTTATAGTTTATAAAAAATTGATTTTCAATCAATTTAGTCATCTACATGTGTAAGAAATTTAATAAAATCTTAAGAATAATTTTTACAATAAGATCGAATTCATCACAAATTTTAAAGTATAGAAACTAAATTGTTACTTATTAAAGTTCAAAGACTAAATCGTTATAAATTTAAAAATATGGAGACTAAATCGTTACAATAAAAAGTTCAGGGATTAAAATGTTACTTTAACTAAAATTGAGGAAAAGTGATTTTTAATTTTAATATGATTAACTATAATATAGTTAACTTCATGGTATAATAGATAAAAGGTTTCTTATCCGTTAAAAGTTGGATCTCCCTCTTTTTCCTACTTTAACACAAAGGGAATCCAAAGTAATAATTAAGGTCTTGTATGGTAACCATTTAGTTTTTTGTTTTTGTTTTTGAAATTTAAGCTTATTTCATCTACATTTCTTACAACGATTTGAAGTATAATGAATGAATTCTTAGGCAAATTCCAAAAACAAAAATAACTTTTGAAAGCTACTATTTCTAGTTTTAAAAAATTGACTTGTTTTATAAATCATTGGTAAAAAGTAGATAATAAAGAAAGAAATTTAGAAGTAGAAGTAGTATCCATAAGTTTAATTTTAAAATATGAAAACAAAAAATAAAGAACCTTAAAGTTGTTGATTTTATTTTTACTTTTTTATTTGCAACAATATTCTTACTATAACTCTTTTCTTTTCCGGTCAAATTAAGAAAAAAAAACAAAAATTAGTTTTTAAAAAGAAAAAAAAGATCGATTTATGCTCATAAACTTTCGTGAACATAATTGAAACCGTTTGTAAAAAGTGCATAGCATAAAACAAAAAAATTTATAGAATGGAATTAGAGACAATCAATTTCTTATACGACCATTTTTCATATTATCTCAATACATTGTTTGTCATATAACAAGAAGCATTTAAAAGTAATATACGATCCATAATATAAAATATATATTATTTAGATATTGCTTGATAACGATTTGATTTTTAATTTTTGGTTTTTGAAAAGTAAATTTATAAACAATAGTTCAACTCACAATTTTCCTTGTTTTCTTAACTACTTTTTATTAATTTTTTCAAAACCAAACAAAAATTTAAAAATTAAGGTTTCATTGGTGACAATTTTGTTTTTAGTATTAGAAATTCATGCTTGTTTTCTCCCAATTTTCATCCATGGTTTTCATATTTCTCAAAGGTGTACTGACATTCTTAGTCAAAATCTAAAAACTAAAACAGAAAGATAGTTTTTAGAACTTTTCTTGATTTTGAAAATATTAATATAAATTGGATAATATTTAAAAGGATTATAAACAAAAGTAGTATTTATAAGTTTAATTTTTAATAAATAGAAAATAAAAAATAATAATAATTATGCAATGGCCTATAAAATAGTTTTCATGGTCTTACTTTTTGTTTTTAGTATGTAACTCGAATCTAAAGTATTTTTCTTAACACATGCGTAAAAATCAAAATTAAAAAATAAAAAAAAATACATAAATTTCAAAAAAAGAAAATTATCAAACTAAATTTCAATAATAGTAAGAACAATATTTGAGGGATACACCTATGTTTGGCCATCAATTGTTGAGATACACAAGGTGTGTAGATATTAAAATTTCTCTTACATGTAATAATGGTAGTTTTAGTAATTTTGCCGCGGAAGTGAAGTTTACAATTACGATTTTACCCGTTCTAAAGGCATTGGAGAGACAAATATGCATATCAATTGGGTAACTACTTTCTGACAGCTCAGAGAATTTAAAGCATTTCAATACCAAAAACTAGCAAAATTATTAATAAATAAATAAATAAATCTAAAAGTAAAAAATACTCCTCGATATTTGTGCCACGTTTGGCTGGCAAGAAAAACATTAAAAAAAGGTTAAAACATTTAATCTTTATATTTTTAAATTTGAAATAGTTTACTCTCGAATTTTAATACATTGAAATTTATAAGAATTTAATAATCTCTATCGTGTCAATTTTTATTACATAATAACTTTTTATTTATAATTTATATAAATATATATATTTTTTAATCGTTAGAATAAGGATTAAATTATTACAAATTATAAAGTATAAATATCATAAAATTTATTATTTATTAAAGTTTAAGGACTAAATTGTTACAAATATGAAAATGCAAACACTAAATCATTACTAACATATTTAAAGACTAAATTGTTACTTTTATAAAAAGTCTAGGAACCAGAAATTATTTTAACCAAAAAGAAAAAAAATACCAAGGAGAGAAAAATATTAAAAATACACAGACTAATATATCAAACCGTGATGATGGATTGAACTGACTAAACGAAACATAGGAATCGAAAACTTGAAATTGGGATTCATTGGAAATGCTACCAAACACAAGTGAACAAAAAGAAGAAGAAAAAAAAAAAGGAGAGAGAGAAAATAGAATACCTTTGACATGAGCTTTGAGGTAGAATTCAGAACTTGTGGGACTCAAATCAACATCTTTGGCAGGCTTGTAAACCACCCCACAAGAATTGAAGAAACCCATTGTAGTGTAAATTATGAGCAAAATATAGGGGCCTCAAGAATGAAGAATCAGATTATTTTGAAGAACAAAAGAGGGGGCTTTAAGAAAATCAAGAAATGAAGAGGGACGGAGAGAGCAAGAAAACACATAGTGAATGAAATGTTATGTATGATATATATATAATATATACATTTGGCTGAAGAAAACTAAGCAAAAAAGAGAGAGAAAAAGTGAGAGGGGTTGGTTGGTTGGAGTTGATGTGGATACCTTCTTTTTTTGTTCACTAAAGATTATTGTGGTAAGTTTAGGTTGGTTGGAAATTAATGACCTTAATCAATATATTAATAATTACTTCCTCTACTTTCCACTTTTGCTAGCCCATAAGGTTAATAATCAATGTATTAATAATTACTTAATTACTCTTCCTCCATTTTTTCCTTATTAGCCCCTAACGTTTAATGGAGCTAGCAATGAGTGACGAAGCACATGAAACCTAAGTTATAGTGAGATTAAACTTCTCTTAATAAACCTATACATACATCATTCAATTTATGTATTTTGTATTGCGTTCTTCTTAAGATAATGAAACTACTTCTTACTTTGCCCATGAACGTATAGCTAACCACATAGTTAATCAACCGCTAAATCGGTGTGTCATTCTTCGTCTTGTTATTTATTCTTTACTTGTTGGTTTGTTTATGTCATAACAAATGATACTTGTGATTGAAGCACATGAAATTTCTAGTATATAGAAAAATAATTTTAAAAGATTGTAATTAGTGAAATAATCTTTTATATTGTTTGAATCCGAATAATTGTAAGTATTTAAAAGAAAGACAAAAGTAATTATGAGATTTAAAAGGGCAAATGACGTGGCGCCTTTTCAAACATATCTCCACTATTAGATATGTTTTATGTTTATGGTCTAAATCACATATGTAGGAAAGGATACACTAAGTCGTCGTGTATCCACTTCGACCCAAATAGTTGTAATGAGGCAAATGATATGATTGTTTATTCAAACATATCTCTATCACTAGATCGTGAGATATCATATCTATGATCTTGATCACGTAAATGAAAAGGAAGCAAAATTCTAGGGAACGAACAAAATAAATAAATACATAAATAAATAAATAAAAATAACACTTGAGTGAGAAAAGTCTACTTCTAAAAGTTACAACTTATAAAGAAAAACAATCATGCAAGGTTGCTAAAAATATAAGAACGTCGCTGTGGAATGAGAAATTTTGAACCAATCATAAATTTTCACGTCAATTAATGACAAAATTACTAATTATCAAATTTTAGGACCAATTAAAAGTAACATGTGTCACAAATTGAAATTGAAGACATAAATTGGCAAATTCCAATTATGCCACTTATTTTTATCATGATCATTGGATTGAATAAAAATAATTTAATCCAACTTGATATTATAATTTGGGCTAAAGTCCAATTAAGCCTAAACATAGACTTAATTTGGCCTAAATGCCAAATTAGGCCCAAATCCAATTAAATTGGGCCCAACTGCCAGGTTCATGGACCAACAAAATCCAAGTCTACAAAGCCCACCATTATACTCTACAAATGGAAGAGTTCTCTTTGTAGATGACAAAAAATTCTGCACTTCAAAGATCACAGAGAGAATTCTCCCAACAATCAGAAGACTCAGACTCCTGAAACTGAACACTTCTTGAATATACAAGTCTTTCGAAGATACAAAGATTATTTCAAGACTTCAACTTCAAGAACATCACGTGCTTCACTTCCCTAAGTCAAGCATACGCATTCAAATGAGGGAGAATCAGAGGATCAAGTACTAGAGATCGAACCACATTACATCAAATCTACATCAATAAAAGTTCAACTCCACAAAAAACGTTTCTTCGAAAACCTTGTATGAACAAATTGACACGTGCAGTAGAACATCTCTACCTCTCATCTCTCTCTGGACATTAAATGCACTAATGGCACCAAAGAAAGCTGCGTCCAAAGTAATTGATGTAATCAACGCCTACACAGGACTTGTCACTTGCAGTCGTTTAAAAAAGATCATGTAGGACCAAGAATAAGGTTCTATCATCGTAGAGAAAATCTAGGAACAACTGATGTGTAAATCCTCGAACTTGGTTTCCTAAATAGCATACTTGGAAGTTCATGTTGTTATTATTGTTGTTGTTGTTGTAAATTGTTTTAAAGAATGTTTGTGGAGTTAGTTTTTATTTGGGTAAATTTGAAGCTAGTGAGTAAAGTAATAAAAGAAGAAATTTTTCTAAATGTTCAAGTCCTCAAAAAGAGTGAGCTAAGTAATTAAAAAATGTTCTAAGTATAAGAAAAGTAGCTCTCGGATCTAAATATGAATTTCTAACACTTGGTCAAATTTTAAGAAGTCTTGAGAAGAAGGAAGCTAGGCATGGAAACTTGGTGTTGGCAAACTCTAGGCGATGAATTTGGTAAGCAAGCCATGGGTGTCACGCCTCCTCCTGACCCTTATCTCCCAGACACGAAAGGAGTCTTATCTCCAATAAACAAAGATCCATGGTTATTTTATGTAAACTTAAGCATGTATATGAGATATATAAGTGGATCATACCTTAAGTAATAACCTAAATGGTCTGTAGTATAAGGATAAATGAGGGATACCTTATCTTGGTGACACTACGGATACGGTCCGCTTTGTAGAGGTTTACAAGTGTTGTAAACTACTACAGATGGTCTGATCCTAACCATTCATGTGGAGACATGCCAGCGGGGGTATCCTATACAAAGAGTTTGTATAAGACCGGACCACGAGATGATTCGTCTTTTTATATAACGTCGTTGATAATTGAGACTTACATCTCACTATAACGACCATAGGTGACATGACCTTAATCCTGATTGTTTTGGGAACTCCTGCTTATCAGGGCGGTTCTTTGATTAGTATGGATGAGAATGGCCAGATTGCCAACTTAACAACCCTACCTTTTTGGGGATTTGTCTGATTGGGGAATTGGGAACTCAGTTACACAAGACGGACTTCACTCCTTCCCTGAAGCAGGGGTAAGTAGATAGATTGCTCCCTTAAGGGCTGATTCTGGGTATTGAACATAGTGGCCACACCTTCTCTTTGGAAGAAAGGACCCAGTCATAGTAGGACTATGACTTATTATTCATTAGAGGATCTCGTGACTAAAGAGTTTAGTCAGTTATTCACGTACCGTTGAAGCTTTAAGCTACAGATCCATAAGGTCCCCTTGGTAGCTCAATGGATTCAAGTTGAGAATCAAATTTTGGATTGATTTGAAGTGTTCAAATTAACAAGAGGAAATTCAATTATATATGATATAATTGGTGTGATATATGAGATACATCAAGTGAAGGAATTAATGTAAATATGATTTACATTAAGTACCATAAAATAGAAAAAGAACTAAAGTTTATATGTTTCATGAGATGAAATATTAAAACTATAGGTTATAAATATAATATGGTAAGTTGGTTATCATATTTATTTATAATATATTAATTATATGATAATTAATTTCTTTTTCTCTAATAACCGATTGAGTGGGAAGTTATTGGTAGTTTTATAGTAATCGTAAGATAAAAAGAAAATTGTTTTCCTAAATTTAGTAGAGTTGCTTCATTCGGAAAGTTCTCATGGAGACAAGCTATCAAGTGAAAGAGTTTCACTAAGCGATAGCATTGACAAAGACTAAACGATTGTGAGAGTTGACTATACGATAGTCATTTAGCTGGTCGTTGCTACACGATTGAGTGGCATAGTCTATGCGATATGCTGTCGTTCACTAAACGATCGAGCACATCGTCTATACAATAGACCAACTGTTTATCTCCCACTTGTTTGATCGTCTACTCGATCATAGTCCTCCAGTCTCTTCCTCAAGCCAATATCAGACAGAGCCCACAACTTCTGGATTCTCACACTAAGAATACCAAGGTAACCATTGTGGTGGTGTCCTCACTCAGTTCGTGTATCGAGTTAAATTATATTGGATTTGAGGAACTGTTGGTTGTTCATGTTGTTTCGATCATTGCATTCGAGTGTTGCTGTTCTTGGACGCTTGGAGACTGATCAAAGGATTCTTGAAGAATGGTTCTTCAAAGGTATGCATCCTCTATCCCTTGTATCATCGTTTAGCATGCTGTAATTTCTATTTATGCATGAGCTGTTAGTTTCTGTTTTAGACTGTAATTGTTTATGTTCAATCTAAATGAAATTTGGAACGATCCCTTCCGCTGCTCATGGAAATCCTTGTGTTTGATTTCCTTCAGTGCGGACAGCAGATACCACCCTTTTGTGACACCTACTGTCCATCTGAACCTATTTCACTCACTAATCTTAAAGCCAAGTAAATAAACAATGGCACATTGGCTTAACTTGTTTTATTACAAACAGTATAACGTCTATACAATCTCTAGAAGTAACTTAATAATTCCAGACTCTTAGCTACAATTGTTTACAATAACAACTTAAATCCAGAAGTGTGGTTGTGGCGTGGCAGACCTTGACCTTAGCAGCACCCTAGAACTTCTCTATTACGCTATCTGGGAAGAAAAACATAGAAGAAAAGAATGAGCTTTAAGAAGCCTAGTGAGTGGTGCCTTTTATAAGAAAATAGGTTTGATTATCAAAATTCATTTTTGAGAAAAAAAATCCACAATCAAACAATTATCACATATTAGAATGTAACCACCTTAGTGTTGGGGTTGATGCCCTAAATTTCGTTGGGTCCAGTAGTTTGTAAACATGTATATGAACAAACATTTGTGATGTAATAATATGAGATATTTTCTTCACTATTATCTTTGATATATGAGATATTTTAGTTGCATTAACTACAAACCAATAAACTCAGATCCCTAGTTATGTTGTAACTTAAGCATGTATGTGATGACATACAAGTGGATCGTGCTTTAAGTGATAACCTAAATGGTCTGTAGTAGATGGATGAAGGAGGGAAACCTTATCCCGTTGACACTACGAGTGTGACCCGATTTGTAGATGTTACAAGTGTTGTAAAGTACTACAAATGGTCTGATCCTGACCATTCATGTATTAGACATGCGAGCGGAGATGCTCTATACAAAAGAGTTTGTATAAGACCGGACCACAAATCGTTATATATCGTTATATAACGTCGTTCATGACAGAGACTTTCATTTTACTAGGATGACCATAGGTAACATGACCTTAATCCTGAGTAAGTTGGGAACTCCTGCCTATGAGGGTGGTCCTTTGATTTGTATGGGTGCGAGTGGCCAGATCATCGACTCAAACCTACCACTTTGGGGATTTGTCTTATTGGGGAGCTGAGAACTCAGCTACACAAGATGAAATTCACTCTTTCCCCAATTTAGGAGTAAGTAGATGAATTGTTCCCTTAAGGGTTGATTCCGGGACTGTCTCTTATACACATCTAGATGTGTATAAGAGACAGCAGCTACACAAGATGAAATTCACTCTTTCCCCAATTTAGGGGTAAGTAGATAAATTGCTCCTTTAAGGGTTAATTCCGGGACTTGAAGAATGTGGTGCCACATCTTCTCCTGGCCCGAGAAATATTTACTCATAATAGGACTATGACGTATTGTTCATTAGAGAAATCAGTGGTACTTAAGGAGTTAGATGTAATTACAGGGGTAAAACGGTAAATTGGCCTGGCTGTACTTACGAGTGATTTATGAAGGGTCATCATACTGTTGATAGATTATATCCAATGGGCACATAAATATATTTGTAGCGCGAAGAGTACAACTGTCAGTCTTTAGTGGAATGTCTGGCAATTAACGGATGGTGGATATCGTGATTACAGAGTTTAGTTATTCACGTACCGTTAGAGTTTGAAGCTACAAGTCCATAAGATTCCCTTGGTAGCTCAATGAATTCATGTTGAGAATCAATTTTTGGGTTAGTTTGAAATGTTCAAATTAACAAGAGGAAATTTGATTATATATGATATAATTAAATTGCATCAATTATATGAGATATAATTGACTTAATGTATTAGATACATTAATTGGAGGAATTATTATTAAATGCTATAAGGGAGAAAAAGAACTATGGTTTTGATATTAAAACTATAGGTTATGAATATATTGACTATATTTGTAATTAAATCAATTATAGGATAATTGGTTACGGTTTTTTCTCCCATAACCAACTTAATGGGAAGTTGTGATTGGTTATGGTAACTGATGGTTAAAATGAAAATCGTTTTCATTTTTACACAATGCAATCATTAAGAGATTAAGAATTGTGTGATCAAAAGCATTAGCTATACGATAGCTTGAGAGCATTCACAATCGTGTAAGAGTTTTCTATACGATAGTCACTTATCTTCTAAACAATCGAGTACACTGTCTATACGATAGACTAAAACTATCTCCCACTTACTTGATTGTCTACACGATCTGTCAATTTCCTCCTACCCTCTACCAAATTCTACAGAGCCCACAACTCCTGGATTCTCACACCGAGAATACAAGGTAGCCTTTTGGTGGTATCTTGTTACTGATCGAGAGACGAATGTAGATTTGTTCTTGTTCGAGGAGATTTTTTAGGAGATTACTGTTCGAATGTAGATTCGTTCATGTTGGTAAACGATCGTGCAGTAAGTTCAAGGGAATGAGAAGAATAGTTTTTCAAGGGTAAGTTCTCTTGAACCTTAATATTTTCCCTTTTGAAGCATGCTGTAATTTAGAGTTTTGCATAACTATTACTGTTTGATTGTAAATGTGTATGTTCTGTCACAATGGGGTTTAAAATGATCTCGCTTCCGCTCACGGGTCTCTTTGTTAAGAGTTCCTTCACTTAGCCTATTAGCTGAATGTCCCTGACATGATCATGTATTTCTTCGGGTATTCCCTTGAATTTCCCGATATGAATGATGTGGAAACAGTTTCATTACTCATATAGCCCGCCAAATGTGCACATGCCGACAATATCCCATTAGTCATACTCGGGAACGCTGACAATCCCAGCCAATTATACTGACAATCCCAGCCAAGCGTCCACGACGTATGTTAACAATCCCAGTTTCCAATGTAAATCACAACAAGCAAAATAACAACAATCACAACGACCAATAGAATCCAAACAACACATTTCCCAATCATGCCAATTTTCAAACATTACCTATATATAATTACATATATATATAGAATTCAACATATAAAAATAATAAAAATAACCGCTCACAGTTCCTCCTGATCAATTCCTCAGGAATTCCCAAAATAGCTCCTGACCCGAATTTCTTGACTTCCTCCTATTTTCAAAGAAATCCAAATTAGTTCATAATTCCTTCATTAATTCCAATTTAATCTCAAAATGACCTTAAAAATAGAAATAACCAATTTTCCATGACACGACCTTTAGAGGTTATTTTGGCAAGCTGATGGGTGCTGGTCTGCAAGATAGGCGTGGCCACGTGCGTTGATGAGCGCTGCTGGGCGGCATACCTCGCACAGGGGCAGCGCTGGGCGTCTGCGCTGTGCTAGGCATGTGCCTGGTCGGTCGCGTGCAAGGTTGGCTAGTGGAATGTGCGCAAGCATGCGCTGGGATGTCCGTGCGCCTTGTGTTGGGCATCCGCGTGCCTAACGCTGACACACGGGGAGAGCTAGGCGATGGGTGTATGCGATTAGCTGGGCCACCTGACTTCAAACATAAAATCCTCTTCCTTCAGAACTCCAATTTAAATGGCAGCCTGGGGCTTCTCACTTCAATCCTTTTTTAGCACTCTCAAACCAGTTTCAGTTGAATGACATGAGTGAATTGTGAGAGCTAAACACCCCAACTTGCCCTATATATAGGCGCCCAAAACTTCCCTTAGCTTGACACCTCCAACTTCCTTGCATGCCTATGTGCCTTCCTCTCGTGCTGCCAACGCCTCTTCTTACCACCTTAGCACTGAAGTGTCTTCCTTTCCCTTAGCCAATGCATAACCTCAACTTTGCATGTCCTCTCATGCATCCACCTCACCTTGGTTGAGGCCCAAAACATCCTTTGTTAGCCACATGTCCGGATGAGTTGTTAACTCAACCTTACTCTCTAAGTCTCCTCTTGTCAACGCATAGCCCTACCAAATGGTCACATGCCCACTTGATTGCATGGCTTGACCATCGCTTGATTCTCTCTTTGCACCATACTAACCTCAAGTTCAATGCAAACCTTTTCTTGGCCGCCCACTCCTTCCCCCTCACATGGGTCTTCCTTTGGTGCATTCTTTCATCTATACCAAAACCATCGCATGGTTCTCCAATGCATACTACTCATCTAATGGAAAACTTCACGCCTAGGCCACTCTTTCTATATGCGCTCATGAGGCATCTTCTATCCTCAAAACAACCTGGCCATCGCATGGCTTCATCCCATAGGCCTTGCCTTGCCTTTCTAATGCGATCAACTAACCTCAAAACAACCTTGGCTTTTTTACAAGCTTTTAAATGCATAGTTTCCTTGAACCCCTTACCTCAATTGGTCTCACTTGAAATCATAGCCTTTGCCATGATCCACCTTGCGTCCAACTAACCCCTCAAGACCAATGCATAGTCCAATGGCTGCACTTTTCTTTCAACGCTCAGCCTCATGGTTGGAGCATACTTCTTCAATCAACGCATACCACTGCTCACCTTAGATAGCCTATGTGTGACAACGCTTGCACAAGCCCCTTGCCTAAGGCCTCTTTCTACATGCATTAACTTAGTCTTATCACACAGCTCATTGCCTCATCATATAGCTCACAGCCTCATCGCGTAGCTTCCAGCTTCATCACATGTTCTTTGGCATCGCATAACCCACTAGTCACACGCCTCGCCTTGCACCCATCCTTGTGCGTAACCGAGTGCTTCGTCGCTCACCCATAGCCCTTACTCGATGCACGATGGCCTTTACTCGATGCACAGTGGCCTTTACTCGATGCACGGTGCCCTTTACTCGATGCACGGTGGATTTTACTCGATACACGATTGTTTCCTCGCTCACGCATACTCAATGCACGATCCTTCCCTCGATCATGCATACTGGATGCATGATCCCTTCCTCGATCATGCATACTCGATGCACGAGGCGTTATATAATGAGACTAAACATTTTGTGGTCCGATCTTATACAAACTCCTTTGTATAGAATATCTTCGCTCACCCCAAATGAATGATCAGGATCAAATCATTTGTAGCATTTTACAACAATTATAACATCTACAGAGCAGGTCATACTCGTAGTTTCACCAGAATAAGGATGGATAAGGTATCCAGCCTTATCCATCCACTACAGACCATTTAGGTTATCACTTAAACATGATTCACTCGTATGTCTCTACATACATGTTTAAGTTACAAGATAACCTTGAATTTTAGTTTGTTGGTTTGTAGTTAATGCAACTAAAATTGAAATAAAACATCATATATTTTATTAAATAAATAAGATGTCTGAGTACAAACTATAGGACCCTACGAGATTTAGGGCATCAATCCCAACAAATCTATTATTGAATTAAAAAAGATTATGAAAATTACATAATACCACAACCTATTAGGCTAAAGATCTAATAGCTCAATTTGCTAACAAAAATTACAGTCTTTATTAGCCTTAAATTATTCAAATTCACTTCCTTGATAGCAATTTTCATGATTTATCTTAATTTGCATTAAGATGTAGGGTTTTCTTTATTGTGACATTCTTTAGGCTGGAAAGCCTATACTTAAAGAACGATTTGTTGGATGAAGCTAAATTAGATTATTTATGCAAGAATTCAAAAAAAGTCTTTATTCATTACAAGAAAACCTAATTTGTGCAACTTTTTCTACCATTATGCAAAGTAGCGAAGTAGAATTTGCAAACAAGAAATCAATAGATTCAAGTCGTCAATTCATCCCTATCAATTTCTATTAAGAATAAATATAAGAATCATCCAATAATCATGAATTTCATAAAGAAAAATACAAAATTCTCAAGAAATTTCCCTAACTATATATTTCTCAAGATTAGGCTTACCTTAGCCTTCGGTCTTGATTCTTCAATCGATCAAAGAGAATTACAAGAATTGAATGAATAAATTGAAAAATAGATGAAAGAATGGTCAAAATTTGACAGAGTTCTCCCATGGTGCTATGAAAATCTCCATCATTTTGTCTCTCTCCCGTGCAAAAACTGAAATTTTCATTTTGTACTTAGGTTGCAGCGTCACAACTGTGTAATGAGTGTTGCAACGGTCTTATCGCATTCAAACCTCAGTGTAAATTAGGGTAACAACAACGTTGCAACTCTAAGGTGAATTGGGCAAGCGCATGCAATTCTTGAATTTCTGTCAAAACTTGTAGCGCTGCAATGCTACCCTGCATCCACATGTTCTACCTTCAAGCGTTGCATTGTAGCGTTGCGCAAGAGTTGTAACGCTCTTAGCGATGGCATTTTTGTAATTTTTCTGTCTTTTTCCTATTTGATGGTTCCAAACTTCAATTTGACTCTTTTTTCGCTTGTTTTCCTTCTAAATGGCTCCTTTGCCCTCTCGGTATGAAATTACTTATAACATGAACATTTAATGCATATGAATTATAGAAAATAGATAGAATTAGGGACATACTTTTTAAAAGCTATCAAGTTGCAGTGCCATTGCAGTACCGTCGCATGGAGCTGCAAAAACATTCCAGCCTATAGAACCACACACCACTAATGGCGCCACAGTGTTGTCGCTGGGCTTATAAATACGTCTTCTTTCATTTTGGGTCGAGGGAGGAGACTTAGGTATGATTTGTGGGAATATGACATGCAATGTTGAGAGCTTTTCTATATGCCTTTATTAGACTTTGAATCTCATTTTCGCATGGCTTCTTTATAAGCCAGAATGTAACACATACTACCGAAGATATGAAAGTATTTAACATTTGGCTTTCTTCCCCTCTAAATTTAATAATTTTCGCATACCTGATGATGGCATAAAGAATCCATTGACCTTTAAACAGGAATGGAAGATGTGGATAGAGACCAATAGATAAAAGCCATGCACCTCGAAATGGAGTCTATGTACTTCAATTCAGTCTGGGCAGTTGTAGATCAACTAGAAAGGGTAAAACCTATTGGTTGCAAATGAATCTACAAGAGAAAAACAGACAAAGCTGGTAAGGTACAGACCTACAAAGCTAGACTCGGGGAAAAAAGGTTTACCCAAAGAGAGAGAGTGGACTATGAAGAAACCTTTTCTCTAGTTATCATGATTAAGTCTATTAGAATACTCTTATCTATTGTTACCTTTTATGATTAAAAAATCTGGCAAAATAGATGTTAAGACAGCCTTCTTGAATGACTATCTTGAAGAGTGTATCTATATGTCTCAATTAGAGGAGTTTGTAGAGCAGGGTTAAGAGCAAAAGGTTTGCAAGCTTAAAAATCCATTTATAGGTTGAAACAAGCATCTCGATCTTGGAATATGAGATTTAATACTGCGATCAATTCTTATGGCTTTGAACAGAACGTTGATGAGCTTTGTGTTTACAAGAAAATTGTCAACAAAACTATAGCTTTTATGGTTTTATATGTTGATGATATTTTACTCACTGAAAGTAAGGTAATATTCCTATATGACGTTAAGAGATGGCTAGCTTCGCAATTCCAAATGAAGGATTTGGAACATGCACAGTTTGTTCTTGGAATCCAAATAGTTTGGATCACAAGAACAAAATGCTAGCGTTATCATAGACATCATATATATATACAAAATGTTGTTTAGGTATAAAACGCAAAATTCCAAGAGAGGTAAGCCTTTCAGGCATGGAATTCATTTGTCTAAGGAACAATGTCCTAAGACACCTTAAGAAGTTGAGTTTATGAAATGAATTCCCTATGCATCAGCAGTTGAAAGTTTGATGTGTGCCATGTTGTGTACTTGCCAAGACATATGCTATGAAGTTGGAATAGTAAGCAAATATCAGTCCAATCTAGGATATGATCATTGGACTACCGTTAAAAACATTCTCAAGTATCTTTGGAGAACGAGAGACTATATGCTCATGTATGGTGCTAAGGATCTTATCCTTATAGGATACAATGATTCTGATTTTTAGACCATGTGGATTCTAGAAAATTAATTTCGGGATCAATATCACTCTGAATGGAAAAGCTATAGTATGAAGGAGTATAAAGCAAAGTTGTATTACTGACTCTACCATGGTAGCAGTATGGCTTAGAAAGTTCTTTATCGATTTAAAAGTAGTTCCAAATATGCATCTGCCAATCACCATCTATTGTGATAACAGTGGAGCAGTTGCAAATTCCAAAGAATCGAGAAGCCATAAGTGCAGAAAGCACATCGAGCGCAAGTAACATCTCATCAGGGAGATCGTACAGCGAGGAGACGTGATTGTCACGCAAATAGCCTCAAAAGACAATTTAGCTTATCCATTTACAAAGGCTCACATGGTTAAAGTGTTTGAGGGTATCACCTAATCGGACTAGGACTACAAGATAGATAAATCTAGGGCAAGTGGAAGAATTAATGGGTATTTAATGCCCTAGTTTATTGTATTTATTCATTGTATTTATTTTTCCATACTCAACATTGTATATATTCGTATATATTTAAACCCACTGGAGTTTTAGTCCAAGTGAGAGTTTGTTGGGTTGTATATCCTAAAACTCGCAATTTGTAAAATTAAACATATTTATTTTCAATAAAGATGTTATTGATGTTTATTCAATAAAGCTGATATTGAATATGTAAATTGCACTTATAAAAATTAAATCCAATAAACTAACGAAGCCTTGTCTATAGAATGAATACTTGAACCTTATGTGGAGACATAAAAGAGGATCAGGTTTGGGTATATAGCCAAAACATTCTATAAGTATAAGGATAGGATTGGGTACCTTATCTTGGGGACACTATGGATGCGGGCCACTTTGTATTTGATACAAACAATGTGATCCCGAAATCGTTCATGTGAAGACATGCGAGTGAGGAAATCCTATGCAAAATATGTTTGCATAAAACCAGACTATGAAATGGTCACTTTTTCTTTATAACTACCGTTTACTGTTAAAACCGATTATTTCAATCTGATGACCTAAGGTAACTCAATCTCAATCTTGAGCTTACTATGAACTTCCATTTATTATGGATTATCCTTTAATCTGCATGGGTGAAAGTGGCTCAACAATGTCACTCAATAAGTTTCCCATTTTAGGGGTAAGACTGGATAGATAGCTAGGGACATAGTCTTACAAGATGAAATTCACTCATACCCGTTTTAGGTTAGCAGATAGGTTGTTCCCCTAAGTACTGGCTCCCAATCTTAAACAAGGGGCCCCACTCTCTCTATGGTTGAGAGGGACTCGGCTTATTGATAAGACCATAAACCAATTGTTCATTAATGGATCAGTGGACACTTAAGGAGCAAGATGTATTGCAAGGGTAAAATGATAATTTTGTTCCAACTGTTAATACAAACGAACTATGAAGGATCGATTTACTGATCATGGTAAAATTAAGTGGACAAAAAAATATCCACAGTGAGGAGAGTGCAACTATTGGGCTTTCATGGAGTGACCCGGTAGTTAATGAATGTTGATTAATTTAGTTTAAAGAATTTAGCCAATTAATCTCAGATCGTTAGAGCTCATGATCTGTAGGTCCATTAGGTCCCCTTACTAGCTCACAAACGGACCAAACCTTAAAGTAGAGTGATGAGGAAATTTGAAATGTTCAAATTCAATTTAAGGGAATTATTAATTATATACGATATAATTAAACGTTTAATTATCGAACTAAACGAAATTGGAGAATTTTATAATATTTAAATATGATTTGAATTTTAATTACATGAATATGATTTCATGTTTACGGAATTGGTGTTTAATTAATTTAATATTTGATATTAAATTAATATAATTAATTAAATTGTTTAATTAATTATTAAGAATTAAATTTATACAAAATTAATTTAGGAATTAATTTTGTTTAAAAATTAATGAATTTTATATAATATTAATTATTGAATTAATATTTCATATAAAATTATAATTTTATTTTTAATTTTGAAATTTTGATTTCAAAATTTTTGAAAATTGAATTTTGAATTCAATTTAAAAATGGAAATTTAGTTTAAGTGGATCTTTCCCACACAAGATACGAAAAATTCTACTAATTTTAGCATGTGTTAGTGTCATGCTAAGATGCATTTTTTCTTTGCATGCTTAAGTTGTTTAAAAACAAACTTAATTGACTGAATGGAGTATTGAGAAGCAGGAAATCTGAAGAAGAAAAGCTTTTTTTTTTTTTTTTTCATATGAACACAAAATCAGAAAAATCGTCTCCAATTCCCTTCAAATTCATCCTTATTTTCGGTTTCACCACCCAATCTATGGGCCAAGAGGATAATAGGGAAGATCAAGTGGTGGTCTACTAGGTTTTGCAGAGGAGATTCGAGCTAGAATTGAAGATCTGAAGAGTTCATCAAAGGTATACTTCAAAAACTCTATTTCTTTACTATGAACATGCTTGCTTGATTGCTAAAATTAATGGAATTAGAGTGCTTAAGATCCAAATTGCTTCCGCTTGTTGATTGTCAACACCAATAATATCTTTGGCATATAACATAACACAAGTCGTCTCTTGGTGGGTTCTATTTTTTATGCTTAACCACACCATTTGATTGGAAAGAATGATGTATTCTTTCAAAGGAACAAAATTTAACAAATTGTATATTTTCAAACTCTTTTCCATGGACATTATGACTGCAAAGAATCTTGAAGCCTTTTCTCTAACAAATCAAACCCAAGTGTATCCTGAGAAGTCATCCACACACACAAGGACATACACGTCCCACCAAGACTTACAAATTGCATTGGACCCCTGTGATCTATGTGCATAAGCTCTAATACTCTATCAGTGGTAGTGCGAGGAACCTGTTTATGAGAGACTTTAGTCTGCTTTGTAGCTTGATTGTTCCAATAAATAACTCTGGGAACATCACGAAAAGAAAGTAAACCAACTATAGCTTCTTTGCTAAAGCTTTTTGAACAGATCTAATACTGACATGACCAAGATGTTTATGCCACAACGTAGCTTCATTTATTTTAGAAATGTTGCAAATAACATTAGTAACATTAGGAGACCAAAGATAATAGTTGTTAAAGGAGCGCATTCCTGACAAGGAGAGAGCTCTGATATCATCTGTAACAAGATATTTATCTTTAGTGAAGTTAACATTTGTTCCCTAATCACATAACTAACTTATGCTGATAAGGTTAGTAGTGAGCCCTTCAACAAGCATTACATCTTCTAATGGTGAGAGATCGAGATATTGCAATTTCTCTTTTCCAATGATTTTTCTAGTAGCACTATCACCAAATGTCACTTGGCCAGATCTCATAAATTTGAGATTTGTTACAAAATACTTCTCACCAGTCATATGCCTAGGACATCCACTATCAAAGTACCAATAATATTTTTTGGACGATCTACAAGATGTAAGTACCATATTGCATCTAACTTCTGCTTTTACATGCCACTCCAATTTTAGCATAGGAAAAAAGGGCTTTCGAACATTAGTTTTGCTAACCTATGTAGAGGATAACCAAGATAAATTGTTATCAAAACCATGCAATTTAAAACAATAAGGTCTAATGTGACCTTTTTTTACCATAGTGATGATAAATCCATATCCTCTTGGCATGTTTTACAAACTTTAGAGAGGATGTCGGAGCAGATGTTGATGACATATATATTGTATCTGCTTATGATCACATCCACCAGTAATCTTTTGTTTCCTTTTAGAAATAGACTGATCATCAACTATTCTCTTTGTTTTAGAGTTTTCGAGACCTTTTTAAACCACCAACTTTATTCTCTTGAAGCAAGATCTTATCAAGATTATTCGTTCTTGAGTTCAACATCTTCATGCACCTATATATAGATTCCAACTCAGTCTTGGCTTGATTAAGCTCACGTTTAAGTTAAAAGACAGTGGTAATTAGTCTATGATTGTCAGAAAGAAGCGACTCAATTCTTTATTTTTGAATATCCATGACTTTTACATCATCTAAGCTTAGTTGGTGTGAAGTACAATAAGAAGTTTCAATTGATTCACGAGAATCTTCATCTTCTTCATTATTGGTGTCCTTACATAACCTTTCTTGATTTCTACCCCTATGAATGTCCTCAGAAATGTTACTAACAAGCGCTATGACATCTTCTCAGATTCACTGGGATCTTCAGAGTCTTTATCAGACAAAGTTAACACATAACTCTTATTTTGCCGTTTGAGGTAATTTGGACATTCAGACTGATAATGACCATATTCTTCACATTCCCTACATCAGAAGGATTTTCTTTTATTCTGATCAATACTACTTGAATTATCAACATCCTTCTTTTGATTCTGAGATCTGTATGGATTTGAATATGTGCTTCCACTTTCTTTAACATGTCAAGGCACATAATTTCCAAATTTATTTCAAAGTGCTTTTGAACCTTGTTAAAATTTTCATACAACAAAGATATCGAGTCTGCAAGAGATTCTTCTGATTCTACTATTTAACCTTCAAACTGATCATTTACAGAGGATTGTAGGGAAATACTTTAGTTTCTCTTGACACGTTTCCTATCGAAATTAATCTAAAAAGTGAGTAGTGATCCCATGGGTTCTTCAAGTTTCATATTGTCAATATCTTGAGCTTCTTCTATAATAGTCACTTTCATATCAAATCTCTTAGACAGAGATCTGAGAACTTTTCTAAACATTTACTCTTCTGAAATCTTCTCACCTAAGTCAAAAGAATCATGAGCAATGTCAAGTAAATGAAAATTAAATTCAGCAATAGTTTCATCTTTGAAGCATAAGTCTTCAAAATTAGTGGTCAACAATTGAAGTCTAAACATCTTGACTTTTGATGTTCCCTCATGAGCAACAGTCAAAATATCCCAAGCTTCCTTGGCAGAGACACATGTGTTAATCAGACGAAGAATATTTTTGTCCACGTCGTTAAAGATAGCATTAAGGATACGAGAATTCCCTGTGGATGCTTTGTTCTCAGCATCAGTCCATTCGACTTTAGGCTTAGGAGCGTTCCAAACATTAGGAAAAATAGTCTGAGGAAGAGTCACTCCAATTATTGTTGCGGTTGATGTCCTAAATCTTGTGGTCTTATAGTTTGTAAATTTTATTTGTACAAACTGATTAATTATTTAATAAAATAAGTGCTATTTTATTTGACATTTAGTTGCATTAACCCAAAACCAATAAACTAAGATCCAAGGCTATTCGATGTAGCTTAAAAATGTATATGGTGACATACAGACCGATCATTTTTAAGTAATAACCTAAATGGTTTATAGTAGATGGATAAGGCTGGGTACCTTATCCTGGTGATACTACGAATACGACCCACTTTGTAATTGTTACAATTGTTGTAAAGTGTTACAAATGATCTGAAATTGATCATTCTTGTGGAGATATGTGAGCAGTGGATCATGTTCAAGTAATAACCTGAACGGTCTATAGTAGATGCATAAAACTGGGTACCTTATCCTGGTGACACTATGGATATGACCAGCTTTGTAATTGTTATAATTGTTGTAAAGTATTACAAATGATATGATCCTAATCCTGAATGAGTTGTAAACTCCTGCCAATGAGGGCAGTCCTTTGATCTGCATGGGTGAGAGTGGCCAGATTCACCAACTCAATGTGCCTACCATTTTTGGGATTCGTTTGATTGAGGAGTTAGGAACACAACTACAAAAGAAGGAATTCACTCCTTCCTATTGTTAGAGTAAGCAGATAAATTGCTCCCTTAAGGGCTGATTCCGAGTCTTGAACAGTGAGGTACCTCACTCTTTCCTGGCCCAAGAGAGGTTCAGTTATAGTTGGACTATGACTAATTGTTCATTAGAGGAACCAATGGTACTTAAGAAGTTAGATGGAACTACAAGGGTAAAATGATAATTTTGACTCAGTTGTACTTACGAGCAATTTGTAAAGAGTCATTTCGTTGTTGATTGCTTATATCCATTGGACACAGAAATATATCTACATTGTAAAGAGTGTAGCTGTCGGTCTTTAGTAGAGTGACAGACAATTAATGAAGTAAGATTAATTTAATTAAAGAGTTTAATTAATTAATCTCGTATCATTGGAGCTTCAATTTGTAGGTTCATAAAGTCCCTTTTTAGCTCAATAAGGTTTTATGAGAATCTAATTTTAATAACTTCCTCACACTTCTCTCATGGGGAAGAAGGTAGAGGAATTATTTAGTTGATTTATTACATGAAACTAAATTAAAAAAAAAAAAAATCTCTATGCACTTCATCTCCCCTCTCTACCAAAACTCTTTCAAGAAGAAATCTCTCACTTTCATCAAAATTAACCAAGGAAGCCCACAAAACTCTCCTTGATTCTCACCTTGAGAATAACAAGGTAACACTTATGATGGTATTTAAGGAATTTCGCTATTGTCCTTGCTGTGAAGCTGTGTTCGGGAGAAGTGAGAGAGATCTTGTTCATAATCACACGAGGAGAGGATTTCATGAAGAATGGTTCTTCAAGGGTAAGTCCAATTCCATCCTTTCCTTCTCTGAATTTCTATAGAAAGCATGCTTAGGATTTATATTGTTTATCCTTGTGTTCGTCCTTTATTTTCTTTAAGTTCCGTGAAATGAAAAATTAAGATATGAATGCGTTCATACACTTCCACTGTGGGAATTCCAATCCCTTCAATTACTACTGCTTTTCAAGTTGTATGATCAATAGACTTTAAGAAAGTTATCATTCTAGCCTTCTAATATGAGTAGTTTGTTCCATCTGGAATAGGGGGGATGAGTGGTGGAGCCACCTTCTTTGATTCCATTCATGATTGAAGAACTTGAAATAAAGGTGACCCGCTCTGATACCAATTGAAAAAGGGATACGATGACTCGTCACTTGATATACAAGATGTTAAACCAAAAGCACTGACAAGCACTGTAACAACAAAAATACTAACAACAAGTAAACAAGTAAAAACACACAAAAGTCGGTAACCGAGTTTGATGATAATCTACCTACGTCTAGAGGGCAATGTACCTAGGAAGAATAATCCACTAATATTAAAGAGTCAAGCAATTACCACGTAGTACTTATTTACAATACATAACTACTACAGTGATTCACGTAGAGCTCAACTCACTAATCACCTAGGCATCCCCTAGATGTGAGACTCCCTCTTAAATGCACGTAGGTTCCTCCTAAGTTTAATAATATAAGTGTTGAACACTTTAGCTTTTGATAGTGTATGGAACTCCTCTCAACATTATTATCTTCCCTTCAAGTCAGCGAACTCTCTTCACTAATGAATATTAGGATCCCTCTAAAATAGAGAAATCCTTCTCCATAATTGAGTCTTAAGCTCCCCCTAAGATTGAGAATTCCTTCTCAATAGCAATGGTTTAGGCTGTCCTGTGATTAACTTCAACGTGTTACACTTCAATTGATGAAGAACTTGCACAGCGAAATAGTGAGCAACAAGCAAGAACACAATGACGCACAACAATGGTCGTAGAGTAGAAAATGTCTTGCTTGATTAACAAAAGAGACAACACTTATCAGCATAATTCTCCTTTAATAATAAAATCCAAGAAAGGAAACAAATCCCGATTTGGAAAAGAAAAGTTACGCCTCAATAAAGGAAAATATCAGATGGAATAATACAGCCTGATATTTCCAGATAAGGAAAAAAGTATTCCATAGAAAAATGACTTCTTGTCTGAAACAAATGTTAAGACTACATTTGAGACAACTACACAAACCACCAAGCACCTTAGAAAAATATAAAATCAATCAACAAATCTCCAACAATATATAGATAGATAGATAGATACATACATACATACATACATAGATACATACATACGTATAAATACATAGATACATACATACGTATACATACATACATACATACATACATACATACATACATACATACATACATACATACATACATACATACATACATACATACATACATACATACATNCATACATACATACATACATACATACATACATACATACATACATACATACATACATACATACATACATACATACATACATACATACATACATACATGTGTGTGTTTGTGTGCAGGTTAAGGTTAAAGGAAAAGTAAAGAAAAAACATATAATTAGTTGAAACCATCTACGGAAGTGTATGTTGAAGTTTGCCCATTCTCATCTTCTTATTTTTAATTTAAGCTCTCAGCGACAGCCCTCTCCCCCTCATTTTTCATTTGCGCCGCATAAGCCCAGGCCACCATCATCGTCGACGTTCGCTCCGTCCGATCAGAGGATTTCCTGATCGATGGCACACATGTCCAGACATCGAGTGCCTGAGTAGTCTATTGCTAGTTGGTTCATTAATCCGCAATGTTTGGGTTTGGTATTGATGCCCAACCTGTAGCTCGTTGTTGTCTTAGTTTTCGCCACTGATGCTCGCTGGAGTTGTTGATTTTCGGGTATTACCTTATTGGATTTGTGGGTTCCTTGAAATATCTTGAATACCCAATTGATTTTAGGTTGGGTTTTAATTTACCCATGGCATTTAGGTTCTAGATTGGAGATTAAGGGTTTCTTTTGGTAAGTTTTGGAGTCCTTATTGATAATTTTGGATATCTACTAAGTATCGACTTAATTATTGACTTAATCTTTATCTAGAAGGTTAGATTTAAAGGTTCGAGTCACTGTTCATCAAAATTAAAGGTTGATTTGTGCAATTTAGCTTTTAGGTCATGTTGAATTTGAGGCCTTGAGGTAAATTTATTTGTAGTTATTTGATTAATTTGGTGAATGAAATTAGTCCCTAGGGGTTGAACTTAAATTTGGATTTATGGCTATACATTTTAAATCAGGACTTTTGTTGTAGATTGCTTTGCTTGGATATTTCATCCATGCTTTAAAATGAGGAATATCTTACTACCGGTTTGCCTTTGAGCCAAGTGCCTTAACTAAGTTATTGATGTTAAGATTGAGCATATATCATGAAAGCATGTTATGGAATGTTATGGAATGATTTGCTATGCTTCAATGATGTAAGGATTGTATGGGCATTCTGGTGATTTATGAGCTATGTTTTTATGAACATGACATGATATCTTATGTTTGAATTTTACATGTTGGATATGATGGCTATAATATTATGATTATGATTTATGGAATGAGACCTATTGGTTGTCTGATGCATCCTAGATTAAATGGTAACAATTAGTTTCCCTACCAGGCTGTGTATATCCTAGGCTCGTGATCCTTCGAGTTCAGACTGATTCATGGTTCCTTTGGGATCACCACCTATGCCATGATTTGTGTTCCTTTGGGATCACTGCTTACATTATGATTTATGTTCCTTCAGGATCATTTTGGACTTCATGTTCACTACTTATGCCTATGCGTATGTCTATGCTTATGTTTATGCATATGTTATAAACACTCGTGCCCAGATAGAAAGGCTGATAAGTTCACTTAGTGGGACCAATAGTAAGTCACTTATTGAGTATTTTATACTTATTCTTTCCTATGCTATGTTTTTCAAGTAAAGGCATGGATAAACTGGTGAATGACAAGAAGAATCCATGACCATGGGACTAGGCATATGCTTCTGCTCAGCTTTTATGTTTATGTTGCTATTGTAAAAGTTTGAACTTAGAGTTCCATTGTTTGAGATTCTTGTATATTTTTTTCAAACCTTCACGAACTTTTTTCTTACTTTGAACTTATATTTTAGGGGGACCTCTAATGCAAATGTGTGCAAGAGAGAAGGGATTTTCTTGGAAGATTCTTGAAGAAGGAATTTTATTAATGTGAATAATGAATGAAATGATAATAAGTACCTTTTAAATAGACCCAAAGGGAAAGAGTGGTTTCAAACTTAAACTACCTAACAACTAACTAATCCTATCCTCCTTTAAATAGACTCAAAGGAGAAGAATTTTATAACACCTAAGCTAAAATGTTAAAATGGAAAATGATTAAAACAAACAAATAAGATACAACCATATAAATTCCCAAAGTAGCCTTACATCAATTCTTTACCCCTTAAAAAGAAACTCAACCTCGAGTTAAGTTGAGATTTCAAGTTTTTCGGAGCCTAATATAATGATAAATCTGCCACATTGAATGTTGAACCGATATTCATGTGTGAAGGATGGTCTATTTTGTTAGCATTTTCTCTAAGGTGTTCAAGGATGATGAAAGGTCCAAATTTCTTTTGTGAAAGTTTGTTTGCAATCCCTCTAGGAAGTCTTCCTTTATTGAGGTAGATCATAACCAAAACTCCTGGTTTGAAGCTTGTTATTTGATCGTGGGAATCAGATTCTGTTTTGTACTTCTTGTTGGCAACTTCTAGGTTTTTTAATGACTTCCTGATGGATTTTTTGCACTCGATCAATCATCATAGAAGCTTCATCACTGATATCAATAAAAAAAGGAAGAGTTGCAAGATAAATGTAAGTCTAGGAAAGCTAGTATAAACAACATCGAATGGACACTTCCCTGTTGATCGGTTTTGCATGTTGTTGTATGCAAATTTAGCTTGAGCTAGTGAAGTATCCCATTTTCTAGGTTTATCTCCACTTAGATATCGTAGCATGTTACCAAGTGTTCTGTTAGTCACCTCGATCTGACCATCTGTTTGAGGATTGTTTGTGGAACTATATTTTAAGTTTGTTTCAAAAGAAAGACATGAACTTTACATCTCTATCAGAAACAATGGTTGTAAGAATGCCATGAAGTCTAACAATTTCTTTAAAGAAAAGGTTAGCAATGTTTAGAGCATCGGTTGTTTTTTTTACATGGAATGAAATGAGTCATCTTGCTAAATCTATCAACTACAACAAAGATAGAATCATAACCTCTTTGGGTTCGAGATAATCCTAGGATGAAATCCCTGGACAAATGTTTCCAAATATTAGTAGGAATTGGAAGGGGAGTGTAAAGTCCAAAATTTTAAGTGTTTCCTTTGGATATTTGACATGTACAACAGTGTTTGAAATAATTGTAGACATATTTTCTTAGTTTGAGCCAACAGAAATATTCGGATAAAGATAAGTAAGTTTTATCTCTTCCTGCATGACTCGAGAGGCCACTTGAGTGAGCTTCCTTAATGATTGCCTCTCTTAGGGAGCCTTGTGGTCTGCATAATTGGTTGCCATGAATGAGGAATCCATCTAATATATGGAAATCTCTAGTGGGATTCTTAGGAACATGCTGTCCAAATAGATCCAAAGTCTCTGTCTTGCTCATAGCATTCAGATAGGTGATCAAAGGCTATTATGGAACCTTTCAATAGGGTTAGAAGGTTGGATTTTTTGCTTAAGGCATCAGCTACTTTATTCATTTTGCCCGAGGTGTGTTTACTGACGAATTCAAATTTTTGTATGAAGGATATCCACCTAACATGCATTCTTTTGATATGTTTTTAGGAATCAGTGAATTTTAAGGAGTAATGGTCAATGAGGAGAAAAAATTCCTTTTCTATTAAATAGTGTTTTGCAAAGCTCTCACTAAGGCATATAATTCTTATTCATAGGTGCTTTATTTTTGCCTAGCTAAGCTTAGTTTTTCACTAAAGAACTCCATGGGGTGGGATTCTTGTGAGAGGACTGCACCTGTTGAAGGAACTCTAAATATAGAGAACCAATGAGCGGAAGTAGATCATTCCAAATCCCATTGTGAAAGAACATAAACATTTACAATCTAACACAGAACAGTTATGCATCAAGTCTAAATTACAACATGCTTTATAAAATTAAAACGAAGGGATCGAGTGAACATACCCTTGAAGAACCTTTTCTTATAGTATTTCCTCGATCAAACTCAGCAACACATCCAATAGCACAAACGCAACACGCCTCTGGAAAATCCTCGAACAGCAACGAGTGAAACTCGATCCTTGACCCTCAAACAGAAACTTGACACTACCACGAGGCTACCTTAGTATTCTCAGTGTGAGAATCCAGGAGGTGTGGGCACTGTATGGATTTGGAAGAGGAAAGGAGGAACTGAACGATCGGGTAGACGATCGACTAAGTGGGAGAAGGATGAAGTCTATCGTACAGACTTGTGTACTCGATCGTTTAGCAAGTTGGTCACTATCGTATAGTATTCTCAATCGATCGTTTACTCTCTCAAAGCTATCGTATAACTTTTTTACTTTTTGCGCGTTTTGTATTCAAAATGAAAACTATTTTCACTTTTATCCATTTGGTTGCCATAAACTTACTAAAACCACCCACTAAGGTGGTTATTTGGAGAAAAAACCGAAATCAATTATCTTATAATTATCCTTTTATAAATAAATATAATAACTAATTTATCATATTATATTTATAACCCATAGTTTTAATATCACATCATATGCAATATATAAACCATAGTTCCTTTTCTCCTTTATGTCATTTAATATAAATCATATTTACATTAATTCCTCCAATCAAATAATGTATCAAATACATTAAAACAATTATATCACATATAATTGAATTAAATTAATTATATCATATATTATCAAATTCCCTCTTGTTAATTTGAACACTTCAAATTAACCCAAAAAATGGTTCTCAACATGAATCCATTGAGCTACCAAGGGGACCTTATGGACCTATAGCTTGAAGCTCCAACGGTACGTGAATAACTGATTAAACTCTTTAATCATGATATCCACCATCCGTTAACTGTCGGGCACTCTACTAAAGATCGACAACTGCATTCTTCACACTACAGATATATTTCTATGTCCATCGAATATAACCAATCAACAGTACGATGACCCTTCACAAATCGCTCGTAAGTACAATTATCGTTTTGCCCCTATAGTTACATCTATCTCCTTAAGTACCACTGATTTCTTTAATGAACAATACATCATAGTCCTACTATAAGTAAATCCTTCTCGAGCCAAGAGAAGGTGTGGCGCCACATTGTTCAAGCCCCAGAATCAGCTCTTAAGGGAGCAATTTATCTACTTACCCCTGCTTCAGGGAAGGAGTGAATTTCGTCTTGTGTAGCTGAGTTCCTAGCTCCCCAATTAGACGAATCCCTAAAGTGGTAGGTTTGAGTTAGAAATTTGGCCACTCTCTGTTGGGATTGGTGTCCTAATTCTCCCGGAGTCTCGTTGTTTTGTAAAGATACACATTGTTTAATGAATAAAATAAGTGTTATTTAATTCTGGCATTTACTCATATCCAATAAACAAAGCTCCTCGGTTATCTTATGTGAACTTAAGCATGTATATGTCATATACAAGTGGATCATGCCTTAAGTGATATCCTAAATAGGTCTGTAGTATAAGGATTAAGGTGGGATACTTGATCCTGATGACACTACGGATACGACCCGCTTTGTAGAGGTTTGTAAGTGTTGTAAACTACTACAGATGGTAGATATTGATCATTCATGTGGAGACGTACGAGTAGGGGTGTCCTATACAAAGAGTTTGTATAAGACCTGGACCACGAGATGACTAGACTCTGTATATAATGTCGTTGATACTAGAGACTTGCATCTTACCTAAACGACCATAGGTGACACGACCTCAATCTTGAGTGTTTTGGGAACTCCTGCCGTTAAGAGCAGTCCTTTGATTAGTATAGGTAAGAGTGGCCAGATTGCAACTTAACATGCCTACCTTTTTGGGGACTTGTCTGATCTGGGAGCTGGGAACTCAATCCACAAGATGGAATTCACTCATTTCCTAAAGTAGGGATAAGTAGAGAGATTGCTCCCTTAAGGGATGATTCCAGGGCTTGAACATAGTGGTCACAACTTCTCTTTGGTTTAGAAGACTCAGTCATAGTAGGACTATGACTTATGTTCATTAGAGGGATCAATGGTACTTAAGGAGTTAGGAGTAACTACAAGGGCATAACAGTTATTGGCCCAACTGTACTTACGAGCAGTCTGTGAAGGGTTGTCGCACTTCTGATTGGTTAAGATGGACACATATATATCTGTGGTAAGGAGAGTTCAGCTGTCAGTCTTTAGTAGAGTGTCTGGTAGTTAACAGATGGTAGATCCCATCCTATGACTAAAGAGTTTAGTCAGTTATTCATGTATCGTTGAAGCTTCGAGCTACAGGTCCATAAGGTCCCCTTGGTAGCTCAATGGATTCAGTTGAGGATCAGTTCTTGCTGTTGATTTGAAATGTTCGAATTGACAAGAGGTATTTTGATTATATATGATATAATCGGTATGATGTATGAGATACATCTAATGGAGGATTGATGTAAATGAAATTTACATTAAGTACCATGGAATAGAAAAAGAACTATGGTTTATATGTTTCATGATGATAAAAATATTAAAACTATAGGTTATAAATATAATATGATAAGTTGGTTATCATTTATATTTATAATAATATTAATTATTGGGATAATTAAATCTTTTTCCTAATAACCAATTGAGTGGGAGGTTATTGGTGGTTCATGGTAACCGTGAGATAAAAGGAAAATTGTTTTCCTAATTTTAGTAAGTTTTCACAAAAGTGGAAAATTGTTTTGAGTTTTCTCTCTCGCACAAAAAAAAAAAAATGAAAAGAAAAAAAGAAACTCACGGAGCTTGTCAACTAAATACAGATTTTACTAAGCGAACAACTTAAGCGAAGTAAATGATTGTGTAGTGTTTTGTAGGCGACAGACACTGAGCTAAACGATCGCTTAGCTTTTGCTAGACGATTGGGCATCGACCTATGCGATAGGTTTCAGCCATCTCCCACTTTCCCAATCGTGTACACGATTGTTCATTCCTCCTTCGTCTGCCTCAATCCAAGTCTGAACAGAGCCCATCCTTTTGATTCTCACACCGAGAATACTAAGGTAACCTTCTTGGTTGTGTTATACTCAACTCGATATCGTCGAGGTTCTGTGGAGGTCGTTCGTGTTCTTGCTGAAGTGTTCATGATCGAGGAGATCATTGAGGACGAGTGCAGAGTGTTTGTGCAGTGTTGCGATCATGTTGTTCGAGCATTCGAGGTTTCTGTGTTTGAGCGTTCGTGAGCAAGGAGCATGGAGAGGAGTCAACAAACGTTCGTAGTTGTTCTCCTTGTTCATTAGTAGTTTCATGTTGTAATTTCTATATTGATTGCATAAGTATGTTTTGTTTCCGACTGTAATTTGTAATGTTCATTCATGATTGTAATTTGGAATGATCTATTCCACTGCTCATGAAAATCTCGGATATTTAGGCGTTGGGTAGACGATCGTTTAGGCGTTGAGCGACTATCATATAGATTCTCGATTTTAAGCGATCGATTACTTTTCACACCAACGCGCTCCTTCGATCTTTTTTCGGACGAACGATTCAAAATGAAATAAATTTCATTTTAATTCATCGAATACAATAACCGATGCAGTTCCCACTAACGCATGTCCGAATGTGATTTTGGGTTAACTATCATATAATTAACCAATTAAAATATTTATAAATATAATCATATTATATTTTTACCCTATAGTTTGATATCAAATATCTACTATAATAATTTCTCCTCTACTTGATATAAATCATATTTATATTTAAATTCCTCCCAAATAATGTATCTCATACATTTAGCCAATTATATCATATATAATTAACTAGTCCAATTATATCATATACAATCGAACTTCCTCTTGTCAATTTGAACATTTCAAATTAACCTAAACACCAATTCTCGACTTTATCCAAGCTACCCAGGGGACCTAATGGACCCGTGGCTCGAAGCTCTAACGGTCCGTGAATAGCTGACTAAATTCTTTAGATACGAGATCCACCATCTGTGAACTGTCAGACATTCCACTAAAGACCAACAACTGAACTCTTCTTACCACAGATATATTTCTGTGTCCATCGGATATAATCAATCATGAGTACGATGACCCTTCACAGATGCTCGTAAGTACAACTGGGCCAAATTACCGTTTTGCCCTTGTAGTTACATCTCACTCCTTAAGTACCATTGATTCCTCTAATGAACAATACAACATAGTCCAACTATGTGTGAACACCTCTCGGGCCAAGAAAAAATGTGTGGTGCTACATCGTTTAAGCCCCAGCATCAGCCCTTAAGGGAGCTATCTATCTACTTACCACTGCCTCGGGGAAGAAGTGAATTCCATCTTGTGTAGATGAGTTCCCAGCTCCCAAATCAGACGAATCTCCAAAATGGTAGGTTTGAATCGGTGACCTAGCCACTCACACCCATACAAATCAAAGGACCGCCCTCAATGACAAGGTTTTCCAACTCACTGAGGATTGAGGTCATGTTACTTATGGTCATCCTAGTGAAGTCAAGTCTCTATCATGAATGGTGTTATATAATGAGACTTTAACACTTTGTGGTCAGGTCTTATACAAACTCTTTGTATAGGACGCCCCCACTCACATGTCCCCAACACGAAATCAGGATCATACCATTTGTGACAAGTCACAACACTTGTGACCATTCCACAAAGTGGGCCACATCCGTAGCATTACCAGGATAAGGTTTCCTCCTATATCCATATACTACAGACCATTTTGGTTATCACTCAAGACATGATCCACTTGTATGTCACCATATGCGTGCTTGAGTTACATATAGATAACCAGAGATTTTATGTTTACTGGTTTGTGGTAAAGCAAATAAAACATGAAACTGATCAAAAATCAAGATGTGAAGTAAAATATCATGTATTATACAACACAAGCATTCGTACAAACTGTTTATTAACTACAAGACACGAGACTTTAGGGCATCAACCCCAACAATCTCCCACTTGTCTGTAAGCGAAGTGGGGTGTACAAAAAACTAGTACAAAACAATAAACTAGGGCATAAAAGCCCAGTACAAGAAAATCTCCCACTTTCCCTAGTCCAGCCGCGGGCAATCCTGTAGACCCATACTCCATAGGTGACCCTCAAACACTGTAGCCATAAGAGCCTTTGTAAATAGATCCTCTAGACCCATCCTCCATAGATCATGTCCCCTGATGACATGAAATTAGCTGCCAAAAACTTGATGGCTAAAATCATGTGGGACACAATATGCGATGCATGTTCTTAGTGTATGCATTGATTATCATGCGTCGGTGGTCATGCGTTGGAATAAACTATGCATTAACGAATTTATGCGATGACCATGCATTCCTGTCACAAGTTTTCTTGCGCTCACGTCAAGTATAACGCGAACGCAAGTTTCTCGGGTGATTCGAGGTCGAACTCAGGGACTTGTAATTAGACGTATGCGGTAATGTGTATATGGCGGTTGAATAAAAGAATGATGGAGGGGGTTTCTATGCTAACGCTACTCCTACTCCTAACTAATAGATAACGCAATGAGAAGTATGAATGAGAAGTAAAGACACGACAACTGTTGACGTGAAATAAATGGATAGGAAAATAGATAAAAGGTGAAGATGTCTTCATTGCAACCCTTAAGAGTGACCACAAGGGCAACCTCAGCCAACGAAAGCTATGCGATCATACTACACACACTAGAGCCTATTTCTAGGACGTATGTAGTGTGTATGCAAAAGGGTCGAGATGACCGCATACGGTCACCATATCCTACTTCTTGGATGCAGTCATTGTCCTCTCCGTAAACGGAGCTTATTCCCAAGTCTCCATTCTTGCTTATGCAAATCTAATCTAGCTCTTCCGAGCATCGATTCTAACCTAGCTCTCCTTAGTCTTAGGTTCTTTCTTTAGACTCTCTCTCGAGTAGCTCTAAAGGTGTGATGGACGCATACATAAGACAAGGTAACCACATAAACTGGGCTGACACAAGATTATTCCTATCTCTAGTGAACAATAGCTTACATTGCTTGATGCGACCAACCATTTACCCTCCAGGAAGTTAGTTGTTGCTGACTTTACTCATAGATAAGCGTTGCGTTTGCCAATAGACAGGTGTTGCTATAGCTTCACACTAAGCAAATAAGGTTTTCTCACACACTCACGCAACGCACACCTTCTGGTGGTTTGCTAAATGCTTCATATTCCTATGTCGCATGACTAAGTATGCGATACTCAAGAAATCTCACTAAGTGATGCAATGAAAGTTAAGGATGCTAAGTAAGGAAGATGGAGAGGGAATCGAAGAAAACACAGAAATGCATTGAACACACAATGTATTAAATTCTTAATCCAAAATGTAATACAATACAATATAAGAAAAGAAGAGAAAATGAAATGACCAACTAGAACCAATGTCTTACTTCCAGCAGATGTGTGTCAAGGATACCGGTGGTGCCATGGATGGGCGGTGGAGCTGACTCTCTCGAGATCTAACTTCGGCGAAGGCTCTGGTCGTCATTCGGAATGGATGAAGAAGATGAAGAACTCTCAAGCTTCTTTCTAACGCGTTCGTCTGGATCACAAGGATCCGCCCGAAGGTCGAACCTTGGGCAAAAACCCTGGATAAATTGAAAATTAGCTCAGCGGCTTCTATTTATAAAGCTTGATCGCTGACAGCATTAATGGACTGCTCTGATTCTGACATTCGCAGCGCGTTAGTTCTTTTCTGAATTCTCTGCTGCTAACGGCGTGGTAGGTGAAATGTCAACATCCTCTTTTGGTTTTCCCGAAATATGCATTGATGCGTTCATTCCACTGGTGATTCCGCTATTATGCGTTATCGTGTAGCCGCAATCTTAAAATGACCGCATTTACTTGATTACCGCAACTTCTACACGATGACCGCAATCGTTTGACAATCGTAACTCCCATGCGATGGATGCATGCAGCTGATTACCGCAACACTCATGCGTTGATTGTATGCATTCGCCTTTGCGATGGATAATTTCTCCGCATACGGTCGTCTATGCGGTAGCTCGGCTTCCGCGTTTGCGTCCACTTCCTGCGTTAGCTACAAAAATAGACAATTGAACGCATAATAACGCATAATAATGGGTTAGCCGAGATTCTTAATGCTGAACGCCGCAAACTCATTTTTTCATTAATTACTAACATAATTGCCACATATTATGCTTTATAGCCCTCATAATTCTAAACAAAAGGCCTAAGATGACATGCATTTTTGCATGTCATCATCCCTTCGATGCACTATCTCGTGGATCAGATGATACTTCCGCTCTATGTGTTTGCCGAGCCTATGACTCTTCGGCTCCTTGGAGTTCACCATTGCCCCATTATTATCATAATATAAGGTAATGAGCCTAGACATATTTGGAATAACTTCTAGTTCTGTCAAGAACTTCCTGAGCCAAACGACCTCCATAGTAGTTTCGCAAGCAGCTACGTACTCTGCCTCTATAATGGAGTCGGCGATGCACCCCTACTTAATGTTTTGCCATACTATAGCTCCTTTTTTAAGAGTAAAGACTGACCCTGATGTGGAATTGCGAGAGTCCTTATCAGTCTGAAAGTCAGAATCCGTATATCCGGTACCGATCAAATCTCTAGAACCATACACGAGTATGTAGTCCCTCGTTCTTCGAAGATACTTGAGGATGTTCTTCACTGCGGTCCAGTGATCCTGGCCTGGGTTCGAATGATAGCTACTAACTATGCCCACACCGTAGCAGATGTCTGGACGAGTACAGAGCATCGCATACATCAAACTACCAACATCAGACGCATATGGGACTCGTCTCATCTCCTCAACCTCTTGAGGCGTCTTAGGACAGATGTCTTTAGACAAAGTGACTCCATGCCTAAACGATAGTAGGCCCCTCTTGGAGTCCTGCATCGAGTATTTGAGCAACATCTTCTCAATGTACGATGCCTGAGATAATGCTAGCACTTTGTTCTTATGATCCCAAAAGATCGGTATACCTAGAAAAAACTGAGACTTTCCCAAATCTTTCATTTGAAATTGGGTCACTAGCTAGTTCTTAATTGCAGTCATTAGACCTACATCATTCCCAATGAGTAGAATATCATCTACGTACAACACTAAGAAGACTACTAAGTGTTGATGATCTTCTTGCAGACACAAGGTTCATCAGCGTTTTGGTCAAAGCCATACGACTTGATCGCAGTATCAAACCATATGTTCCAAGATCGAGACGCTTGTTTCAGTCCATAAATGGACCGATTTAGCTACCAAACCTTTTTCTCTTGACCTTGGGCTATGAATCCCTCAGGTTGCACCATGTAAATGGTCTCTTCAAGATTACCATTCAGAAAGGCCGTCTTGACGTCCATTTGCCAGATTTCATAATTATAATAAGTTGCAATGGACAGAAGGATGCGGATCGACTTTAACATGGCAACAGGTGAGAAAGTCTCCTCATAGTCAACTCCCTCTACCTGGGTATAACCCTTTGCCACAAGTCGAGCCTTGTAGGTCTGTACCTTCCCATCAGCACCCCGTTTGCACTTGTAGATCCATTTACAACCTATAGGTCGAACCCCATTAGGCTGATTTACAAGATCCCATACTGAGTTGAAGTACATCAACTCCATCTCGAGATCCATGGCCTTGACCCATTCATTCTGGTCAACATCCTCTATTGCCTTCCGATAAGACAACAGATCCTCAACGTCGCCATCTGCTACAATAGCAAGGATTTTCATGAAACCCAGATAGCAAACGGACGGGTTCACAACCCTCCCATTACGTCGAGGTTCTCTCAACACTTGAGGTGGAATCGACCTACTAGATGAACTCTCATAAACAACTCTTGCTGATGTAGTAGGCTCTGCAACAACTCTTGTTGAAGTTTCAGTAGTTTCATTGGAAAGCTCACGCAACACAACTTTGCTTTGTGGATTGTGCTCCTTTATATGATCCTCCTTTAGGAAAGTAGCGTTTGTTGAAAAACACCCTATTTTTCGTTGGATCATAAAAATAACCCCCTCGTGTACCTTTGAGGTAGCCTACAAAGAGGCATAACCTCGACTATGGTTCCAACTTCTTGGGATTAGCCTCAAGCACATGTGCAGGGCAACCTCAAATGCAGAAGTGACGTAAACTAGATTTACGCCCGTTCCACAACTCCAGAGGTGTTCTTGCAACACTCTTGAAGGGAACACAGTTGAGTATGTATACCGCAGTCTCCACTACGAAACCCCAAAATGAGTCCGGTAAGGAAGCGTCACTCATCATCGAGCGAACCATGTCTAACAAGGTCCTATTTCTCCTCTCCGCTACACCATTTTGCTGAGGTGTACCCGACGCTGAGAGGTGGGAAACGATTCCATGTTCTATCAAATAGTCCTAGAATGACGAGTCCAAAAGCTCTCCCTTGATCCAATCGAAGTGTTTTAATCCGTCTATCTAATGCGTTTTCAACTTCAGCCTTGAATTCTTTGAACTTTTCAAAGGATTCAGACTTCCATTGCATAAGATAAACATACCAGTACCTGGAGTAATCATCAGTGAAACTGATAAAATACTCATAACCACCTCGGGCTCGCACATTCATAGGACCACAAAGGTCAGAATGTACTAACTCAAAAGGCTCCTTGGCTCTATAACCTTTTCCAGTAAAAGGTCGTTTAGTCATCTTTCCCTCAAGGCAAGATTCGCACACTGGTAAAGAATTTTCTTCTAACTTACTTAGAAGTCCATTCTTCACCAATCTCTCAATCCTATTGAGATTGATGTGCCTTAAATGAAGATGCCAAAGTTGGACATTTTCTTTTGGAGAAATTCGTCGATGCTTTGATTGAGTTACGACAGTTCTAAAAAAATTCAGTATTATGGAGGGAATTAATGGCTAACGGCCTTAGCACATATAAATTTGATTTCAGATTTGTTGTGCAAATAAAAACATCATCTTTATGAATAAATTATTTATCCACATTAAAAGAGACAGTATATTTATATTGCAATAAACACTTTACAGAAATGAGGTTCCTCTTTAGTTTAGGAACAATATATACATCATTTAAAATAAGAAACCTATTCTATAAAGCTAACTGGAGTCCTCCCACTGCCACAGTTGAGATGACATGCCTGGTGTCTACTCGCATCGTCATCTCACCAGCCTCCAGCTGTCGCCAACATCTAATCCCTGAAAAGAAGAAGAAACGTGATTAGTGGCGCCCGAATCAATTATCCAGGCTGAATCATCATTCTCCACTAAACAAGTTTCAAGTACAAGTAAATCACATTTACCTTTATCGGCCTTGGCCTTAGTCTTGGCTGCTTTCTTCTCTTTCAGATACCGAGGACAGTTCCTCTTCCAGTGTCCATCTTAGTTGTAGTGTCCCTTAGCAACTTGTAGACGCCTCTTTGGGGTGACAAGTGGTGGGATAGCAGGTGCCTTCCCTTTTCCCTTACCACCCTTCTTCTTCTTCCCTTTTGCAGAGTTAGAAGTAGAAGGTGCATTCTTTGTTCCTGAGGTCGAACCTCTATGAAACATCCTGGAGGATGAAGCAACATTTGCCTCACCCTTGTTCCTCTACTTACTTTTCAGTAAAGATTGGTAGGTCCGCAACTCGTTGAGGAGAGTTGTAAGGTTATATTTCAATTAGTTAAGAATCACATTGCTAACAAAGTGCAGGAAGCTCTCCAGCAAAGAATGTAGGATTATGCTAACCTAGCTGCCCTTATCGATGGTAGACCCATTCAACTTCGCCACATTAAAGTGGACCATCATGTTAAGCACATGTTCACGAATTTTTGAAAATATAAAGCATGCTTTTGCAGAAAAATGGGTTTTAAGACATACCTCTTGTAGAACTTCTTCAAAGCTCCTTCTCCAACTGCAATCTTCTCCATATCTTGTTGTAGACCACCTCAAGATCTTCCCCACTATTCTTTTGGTGCTCTAGATCGAGTTGTGGGACTCAAAACAAGCTTGAATCAAGGGATGAAGGAGAAAAGCTCACTGTTGCAACCTTTTTGAAGAACCTTTCTTCAAACCAGTTTTTCTCTCAAAACTCTATAGATTGCATGACCGATTTTCACTCCAATCTCTTCATTATATTGCAGATCAACATGCAAAGAGAAGAGTTTCATGAGTTGCAGCTCATGTTTGAGAAGACAAGGCAATGTTAATGCTTCATGTGTGAGCTACTTAGGTGATGAATAATGGAAAAATCCATTTTTCCATTTTGTGTTTTTGTTTTCCAATTTTTTCAATTTTATCTAAAAATAAAAATTTGATTTTATAAATCTATTTTGATTTTAAAAATGAAAATTTAATTAATTTCATAAATTAATTACTAAATTGAATTAAATTAAATTAATATCAAATATTAAATTAATTTTAACACATATCCATCTTTATATATTTAAATCATATTTAAATATATAAATTCTCCTATTCCATTTAATTCTAAAATTAAACATGTAATTATATCTCATATAATTACTAATTCCCTTAATTCTAATTCGAATGTTTCAAATTAACTTATCATGCTATTCTAGAGCTAGTCCATTACGAGCTAGTAAGGGGACCTCGCGGACCTACAGATCATGGGCTCCAATGATCCGAGATTAATTGGCTAAACTCATTAGACCAAATTAATCTTCATTCGTTA
>NC_052351.1:69013559-69074404 GCF_009727055.1 Benincasa hispida | reverse complement strand
AGAACCCTTTTGCTCGATCTCTCAACGTCGGATATCCTTATTTAAGAGAGAACCCTTTTGCTCAATCTCTCAAACATAAACCTGGGCTGGGGTGAGAACCCTTTTGTTCAGCACCTTTCAGCCAATGCTAGGAAAGAACCCTCGTGGTTCAATCCTACTGAACTGATTAACTATCATACGTGCACGTAGAGCAAACTTGATCCTGACGTCAAGGATCATAACTGAAGCAGGGTACCACTGCTTATTACTGAACTGAGTGAATTATTCTGATACCTTCTTTATGTACTTCAGTATCAGAATCATAACATAACTGAAACCAGGTAGTACAACTCAGATACCTTCTCCTTGTACTTCAGTATTGAGCTGAAAATACCTGATCGGAAAACATTTTTATAAAACAAGCTTACTGAAAGCTTGATCTCATAAAACATAGTTTTCATAATAATATCATTTGCTAACGCATGCTCAACAACATTAAGAGCACATATGCTTTAAAACATAATACAAATACTTATAACTTAAACATGTCATAGAATCTTCTTTTGAAAACTACCATGGTTCAACCATTATACCAAAGCATATTTCATAAACTTTGTAACTAGCATGCGTTTATAAACTTTAGAGAAATGTGTTGCTGGAACTTCTTGTAAAATAACTAGCATAAAAGTAACTTTCAATAAAGCATGGATTATAAACCATTTATAAATCATTTATAGTCACTCACAAGTCCTTTAAGTTTGCTTCCTTAAGGCTTGATAGGCTTCTCCAATGGGCGTTGAACCTACACGTATAAGCATACTACTTAGTGTTTATATTAGCCTTCCTTTTAGGCCTACTCAATAAATCAAGCTCACATGCCAAACCATCACATTGTGCCTCCTACCATTCACTTTGAGGGTCAGACACTTAGCCAATTTGGAGGGCTTGAGTGTCAAAAGAATGCACCCTTTGATTGCCCATACTCCCCACACTTAGAAAAATTTTGGAGCATCAAACTTCAGATTCATTTTCAGCAACTCATAACTAAATTTTCATAACTCATCTCAAGGAACTTCCTTCTACAACTTGCTTGGAATCAAGTTAGCAACATTACCTTAAATTTTAGCTCAAAATTTCCCGTCGTTTTATCTGGATATTCAAAACATCATCATTGGCCCCAATTCAAGTAGCTGCCTACTTGTTCAACAATTTCCAGTTCAAAATTAAAAAATATATAACTCGATTTCCAGGCCTCATCTTAAAAAGTTTTATTCTATAAATTTGTTTATAATTGAGGTAACAATATTACCTCAAAGTTTTAGCTCAAAACTCTTCGTGATTCATCCTGGAGCTTTAATTCTTCACTGATGGCCTAGATTCACCCGAGAAACGAACCCTTCATTCTTATTTTGCTCCTTCGGCCTTATTCCGGTGAGTTTTCCTTCCAGCAGCATAGCCACAGAAAGTAGACACACGGAGCTTTCAAATGCCACTAGAATTACATAAATAGCCCGAGTAATCTGTCCAAACCGTTCAAATGAATTTGGCCTTCCTTTCTATGCAACCGCCAAACTACTTGCATGAAATCTCCTTGGGCCACTTAACCCACTAATGAAGATTAATGGTTGAAATTCAACACTTTTTTCCTTTAAATTTTATATCTTAATATAGTATTTAATAATTTACTTGATGGGTATAACATTTTCCTTTTAAAAGGAAAAAATTCTTAATTTCCCACTTTCTCTATTTTGGGAATTCCAACAAATTTTGTTCTACATTTTAATTAACCTCTCTCCTTAGTATAGTTAACCCACATTCAAAATTCCTCACCAACTCGTGGTTGATTCTTCATCTCCAAGCCCATTATGTGAGCGCCATCCTTAGGCAACATTTAGTGAAATTAAGCCGATCAATTCACCCTTCATTCACTTTGCCACCTAGGTCATCTACCACATCATGACTTCCTTCTTTCTTCCATAATTCCTAAGACATGATTCCATTATAGCTCATTAGAAGACATCACATTACCTACTCTTACTTAAAGTAATTAGGGTTCGGGTTTTACACTATATGTCATGCTTTATGCAATTTTCGGTCATTACTGTATATAACTTTTATATAACATGTAGTAAACAAGCAAACATGCTATCATTCACTTTTATACTATAACAATGATAATATAAAGATGATACATGTCAATGCTTTTTATGCATGCACAAATATAACTCTTATATTATATGATTTATGAGCATGCTCTTACATAATTAAATCATACTTTTCTAAATTATAACAATTACAATAAAGAGATGATGCATGACCACTGCATAACCTAAGGTGGGATTTACTATATGTGCATACCATATGACATATAAAAAACATACATCGCATGTAATAAATAAAGGATTAATGGACCGAGATGAGCCTTTACAAAAACTGGAATGAAATAACCCTATCTATTACATTTTTTCATCGAGCATACCGGTTCACATGCGAACTGAGTCTTGAACCGCTAGAAGGACTCCATCGTGTAGTAAATGCCGTAGGTAGACAATCGTCTAGCGCACACTAGACGATAGAAGCAAAATTAAACGATCGCTTAGACGACAACGAGGCTGCGAAGCCTGATCGTCTATGCAATCACTTAACGCAGCGACAAGTAAACGATTTACCTTGTGTTACTAAGCGATCGTTTAGTCAGTTACTAAGCAATGAAGCTTTCCGACCTAAATGGTCGTCCAGTGCGCGCATGCGTTAAACGATATGCGAGCATCCCATCGTTTACACAACCCGATACTCTACAATCACGTACCTGATCGTCAATACGATGCGATCAACCCTTGATCGCATATCCCATCATCTAACCGATGTAATCAACAGCGATCGCATACTCCATTGTCTGTACGATGCGATCAACCCTTGATCGCCTCCTTCCTTGAAGGACCGCAACACTTGCTCCGATCTTCTTATGCGAGCAACTCAAAACTTCAAACAGACTTTGAATACAGACTCGATAACGATTATTGATGCCCAAAAAAATGCAGAGGCCTTTACAAACAACCATAAATGTAAAATAATTAAATCAAACCGAGGCTACCATCCACGAAAACATCCATTAATCCGCACATCCGCAACAATTTAACCATTAAACAGTGTAGAAATGCACCCACCAAGAACGTAAATGTCATTTCGTTGCATCATATGAAATCGGAGTATCAGAACCTGGCTCTGATACCAATTGAAGGATCTCTTAACAAAGAGTTCCATGAGAGCGTTTGGATCACTCCAATTTCACAATGATTGAAATACATCAAATACGTTCAAGCGCACAGTTATGCAAACAAACAATAATTAACAGCATGCTTTGAACAAGTAAAAAACAAGGGAGAGAGTTCTCATACCAGTTGAAAACGGTCTCAAACTTTGGAACTTAACACAACAGATGACCTCTACCCAATCAACCAATGCCTAGCAGATGCGTCAACTACAACAGTAGAAACAACCGTAAAAACACGAATGCAGCGGGAGGATACCACCAAAAAAGAGCCCCAAGTATTCTCGGAGTGAGAATCCAAAGTGTGGTCTTTGGTGAATTTGGTAGAGGTAAGAGGAACAACATATCATGTAGGCGATAAGCAAGTGGGAGGGATTAAGAAGCTATCGTATAGCAAGATGCTTATCGCTTAGGAGAAACTACACGATCATGTAGATTTTACTGAATGATCGTTTAGAAAACAAAAGGCGATCGTTTAGCAAACACGACACACTATACGATCGTTTAGGTAAGCTAACTAATCGTTTAGAACTTAGTGTGCGATTGTTTAGGCGCTAGGTAGATGATCTTTTAGGCATTGAGCGACTACGTATAAGCTCTCGATTTTAAGCAATCGATTATTCTTCACACCAACGCGCTCCTTCGATCTTTTTTCGGACTAACGATTGAAAATGAAATAAATTTCATTTTAATTCATCGATTACAATAACCGACGCAGTTCCCACTAACGCACACCCGAATGTGATTTTGGATTAACTATCATATAATTAACCAATTAAAATATTTATAAATATAATCATATTATATTTTTACCCTATAGTTTGATATCACATATCTACTATAGTAATAATGTATCTCCCAAATAATCTGAAATCACTGATAACCAACTATCAGTGATAACATACTATCACTGATAATATCAATGATAATATAAATAATAGGAAGCTTTATTTACTTTACTGATACTGGTAGCATATTGATAGATGTCATGTTATATTTGATTCCATGATTTCAATTCATTGAAAAGACTCTTAAAAAGAGTCAAAAATAATATAGCTCAAAGGTTGCAGTTGAAAATATGGAGGAGCTTGTTGTGGATAAGAGACCAAAAAGACAAGAAAAACTAACCAAGAAAATTTTGGAGAATGCAAAAAAACAAAAGAAAGACAAAAAGAAGGTCTCTTCAAATGTGTCTGCTCTGTCTCTTATACACATCTAGATGTGTATAAGAGACAGAGATAGGCTTCTGTGATAGTTAGACAGTGATTGTTATGCTTTTGGAAATTAGATTGTACTTTTACAAGATCAGTTATAGTTGGATTGGAAATTAGATTGGAAATTGTTTCAGAATCAATATGAATCTTTTAAAAATGTGATTGATATAGTTGCAACTTTCAATTTATTTCAGTGTTCTTCAACATGTTGTTCAGTGTTCTTCAACAGGTTGTTGGGTTGTTCAAACTTTAAACACAGCTTTTATCAATGATAGTATGGTATTAGTAATAGACATGCTCTCAGTGATAGAATCTATCGTTGATGGATTTTTTGCAAAAATGCTTATCTAAGTTACTTTTGTTGAAATAATGTAAATACTAAATAAAATAGTTGCAGTGTTGCAAGAAAATACAATAAAGGAACGCTCAACAAAAGAAGTTTGATGCTTTTGCATTCATTGTATTAATTGCACGTCCTACTTATTCTTTGCGAGTTGTTCCAATCACGAGTGATATGATTCCAAAGAGGCGAACAAGAATGAATCTTTGAGGTAAGAGAACAAAGATGAATCTTCGAGGTACGAAATTTGGTGAAGTGGAGAGCAAAAAAAAAAAAAAAAAAAAAGGAGAACACATGCTACCAAAGAATTGGGTGTAAAGGAAGGAGGGCATAGAATTAGGTACCTTATTTTTGAAAATTCTCTAAATTTGCTTCATCTTGGTTATTATATTTTAATTAAATTTCTTCACCAAAAATGAACTTAGCTCTATGATAATAGTCATGACCTACTTTCCTAAAAACTTAGAAAAATTGAAATTAGATAGTTATGACTGATAGCTTAAAAAAATGGAGATCGGTAATAGATGTTATCACTGATAACATGTTATCAATAATAGATGGTATCACAAACATGTTATCAGTGATAGAAGCTATCACTATAGCTTGATACCAATGATAGAAGCTATTACAGATAGCTTGATATCATCTCTTTCTTTCTTGTGGCTAAAGAAAAACGAAAGCTTCATAAACAAAAGCATCATATTGACTAAAATATAGATACATCAATAACAAAGTTTGTTTCATTGATAAAACATTAGTAACAAGGTCTCTGATATATTTATGACAAACATCAATAATAAGTTATCTCACTATCTAATGGATAAATTGATGACGAAAAGCAACAACTACAATCTAATGGTAAATTGGTGAAAAACATCAAGTGTCTCACTATCATTGATAAATTGATGACAAACATCAATTACAAAACAAGCTTTTTCATTAAACAACTGGTGGCAATTTGCATGTTCTACAATTATGGCCACGACGATGAGATCAATTGCACTTCGAGCTCCTTTTCTTTTCACCAATTGATAATATTCTTTGTTTACATCATCGTCCAGCCGAACGTTTAACTATTGGAGGTAATACATTCACACCAACATCAATAGATCTCCAATCATAATGATTTCCAATAAGATAACTTGATCATTTATAGGTTGATAATAGTGTATTGAAAAAATAGTGGTCCGACACAAAAGCATATATATCTAAATTTAGCCCACGAATAATAGTACAAGCATGAGCAGATGGAATCTCCACCAAATCTCAAACACGACTACTGCACGTTTTAGAGACAAAATTTACCAAAAAGTGATTGTCTCCATAAACTACTTTATATTTTTATTGTTAATAGGATCAACCTAAAAAATAAAACAGTCAACGAAATGTAATCAAATAGGTGAACTAATGGAATGTCAATGAAAACTAAAATATAAATGAAAATGTAAATGATATTATCCCTAATTGATTAAATATTTTCAAGCTATCAGTGAAAACAAAAAATATCAGTAATAACATGTATCAATGATAGCTTTTATTATTGATTACATGTTGTCAATGACATAAGCTATCACTGATAACATGTTATTAATGATATCTTCTAGTAGTTAAGGTATTTGTACCTTGAAGCTTCTTGATTGACTATGTTGCTCTCGCAACTCAGACTCTGCCTAACTAATCAAAACGGTCTTCATGGATAATGCTAATTGACCTTTTTCATAAAATCAATTTTGAAGTATTATTCTAATATAATCAAGTAATGATGCAATAGGAAACTCTTAAGGCTCTTTCAAAATATTATTCAAGCACTCTAAAATATTAGTAGTCATCATACCTTCTTCTCCTAGAATGCGCATGTGCCCACTTCTCAAAACCAACTTTACTGAGATATTCCTGAATAGTAGGATATATTGATTCCATCCATTTCATATAAAACTTAAATTATCAACTGTATAAGCTTTTGCACAACTATAATATATGTCATCAATTAAAGAATCCTTATAAGTCAACTTCATATTTTGCAAAAGGTGTTGTAGACAAACACAATACTCAACATTTGGAAAAACATTCATAACACCTTTTGGAATGCTAAAATGTCGATTAGAAATAATGACTAATCCTTCTCGTTCACCAAAATTTTTCTTTAGATTCTCCAAAAACCATCTCTAGGATGCATCATTTTCAGAGTCAACAATACTAAAAGCAAGAGGGAAAATTCAATTTTTACCATCAATTGTTGAAGCCGTCAAAAGAATCCCAGCATATTTACATTTCAAGAACGTGCCACCAACCGATATATTAGGCCTACAATGCTTCCAACCCTCAATTAATGCTCCAATAGCCAGATAACAATACTTTGGCCATTTATGTCAACTTCATAGGCAGTTTATGTCCCTACTATAAGAAAAGGTATATAATTGATTGATGCCTATCAATGATAGCTTCTATCATTGGTTGGAGTCTATCACTAATAGCTTCCATTATTTTCATGTTATCAGTGATGGAAGCTATCAGTGGTAGACTTCAATAAGTGATAGAAGCTATCATTGATAGATTATGTAATGAGTCGGAACAAGACAATAAACCTGGATTCTTTTCTTCTAACTTCAACAAAAACTTTGGAATCAAAGCATATGATTCACGTGCATCACCTTTCAAAGACTTCATTATTTGCTCTTTTGCCCTCCATGCTTTATAATAGCTAATAGTTAATCAAAATTTCTTATGGACTTCAATTACAATATCACTAGAAGTTGAGTTATGAGAAGAACTAAATCTAAAATTATTTCTCAAACATTTAGCTATTAATGACAAAGAAGCTTGCCTATGAGAAGTTTGAATACTTTTTATAGGACAATCATGTATATCAATAAACTTCCTAAACATCCACAAAATACTGCGCTTGTAATGGGAAGCCCTCACATACCATTGACAACCATCTTAAACACATCGAACCATAATTGCTCTTGAATTTGACGTTACAGTCTTAAATTCAAAATTCTTCTCGACTGCTATCAAGTAAAAACAATTTGATAAAATCTCTTTACTAGCAAACACATCTTTTTCTTTCAAATCACGAGCAATATGTATATCCATAATCACTTGGATATTGCCATCATCAATCATAGGCTTAGAAGAAGGAACAACAGACAAATAATTCTTAGCTCCACTAGAAACAACATTAAAAGACACTTCCAAACATGAACTACTGATATGAGCAACCAAAGGATGTCGTGTATTTTATTCCTTAACTAAAGCCAAAAACCAAGCTATATCCTTGCCTTCACGAATTTCAACTACATTTTGAACCTCATTCATTACAAAATCTAATAAAGCTGGAAGTTCTATAGAAGAAGTAGACACATCCAAACAAATCTCCTTCACTATTAAACCCACAAAATCTTCAAAAACCATTATATCGTCTACTAAAACTCTAGTACATTTGTAATTTACAAACAGTGTTTTTCATTCCATATTCCACTATGAAAAACAACTATTGGAATAACCGTGCTTTAAAATTCTTGCGAAAGTAAAACAAAAACTCTTAAATAACAATATCAATAAGTTCCAATATCTATCAAAAACAAATATAAATCTATCACTACCACTGACACCAGTCTATAACTAGATATGTCTTTGATATCAATAAGAACCAATAAACACATAAAACAAGATAGCAGTCACATATATTCTATTAGTGATAGTCACGATCACTGATAGCTAATTGCTATCTTCTAATTGATGACGGTAGCTTACCTTAGCTTCATAGTGTTTCAGTTGTAGAAAAAATCAAACGATCAAAATAGATATGTTTCTAGAAATATTATACAATGCAAAATGAAATATCAACGAGAAGAAGGAAAACCTCAAAATAATTAAATAAAAGAGAGAAGAATGCAAACCCTAACTTAATTAAGCGATCAAAACTCAAAATATGGCAAAAAAATTGAACAATGGAAGAAAGCATAACTGAACGAAAGCACAACAAACTCCCTTCACCATCCACTCTGTTCATAATAAGCTGAAAAAAGCATTAGATTCTTGATAAAAAAAAATAATAATAATAAAGAACACAGTAAAGGAGCTGAGAAATTGAAAAAGAAAACGGAAAAAAACAAAATCGAAAAAAAAAAAAGAACACTCAAGTACAATAACTCACAGTCGAATATGCAATAAAGAAAACGAAAGCGAACGCACGAATTAAATCTAAGAGATTGAATCAGAGAGCTTCAAAATTGGATTTCCTTCTTCCTCCTCCTTCTGAAACGAATAAGCTTAACTTCCTCCCTAAAACGAATACGCGCCTCCCTCTGAAAAAGGAAATATGATAAAGGGAAAGAGAGGACGAAAACGAATGCACGAATTGAATCCAAGAGATTGAATCAGAAAGCTTCAAATTTGTATTTCGTTCTTCTTCCTCCCTCTTAAACAAATACGCGCATGAAGCTTCTCTGAAAAAGAAAGTATGATAAACAAAAAGAGAGGTCTATGATAAAGGGAAAGAGAGGTCGATTTTGGAATTTTCAAAAAAACAAAAACCTTGATGGGTCAAAATTTGCTAAAATTGTAAATATTCCAAACGTGGAATATAGGATAAGTTATTTTTCCTTTTTGTATTATTTGATACAAGATTCCATATATTTATAGGTTATGTATGAATGTGAGAATGTGAAAATATAATAAATACTTAATATTTATTTTATTTTATTTTTATAATAATTAAATAATAATAAGTAATATTGTCTAAAAAAGTAATAAGTAATAAATAATTTTAACTTTTAAGTTATTATGAATATTATAATAGAAAATAGATGCTCATTGCTTAGTATCCCAAAGGTCATGTGTCAACATTCATGTTGTCCATGTGCCATGTTGTTATTCATACTTCATGTCCATGTAAGTCCATATCTTACTTGCCACTTTGTCTAGTGGTATTTGGTAGATCTTAAGAACACACCTACATTGGTGAGAATTGCACTTCCATCAATTTCCATATTATCCAATTTCATGATTTTGGTAATTTTATTTTATAATTTTAGTTTTTATTTATTTATTATTATATAAAAATATTATTATATTATATTTTTCATATCTGTATTCCCGTTGTGCTCCTCAATTTTTTCATAACACGTTATCAGCACGAGCTCCTGACATTTTCTCCACTAAAGGTAGGTCCTAAAGGTATGTCGGTTTTTTCCCTCTTTTTTATAATTAATGAATTAAATGTTATTTTACATATTTAGTACATATTAAATTTCTAATATAAATATAATATCTTGTTATAGTGTTGCCATGACAAACCTTACAAAAGTAGAATTCTCAGCCCTTGACATTAATGGCAATAATTATTTGTCGTGGGTGCTCGATGCTGAAATTCACCTGGCTGCTATGAACTTAAGAGAAACAATTAAAGAAGGAAATACGACATCCAATCAGGACAAAGTAAAAGCTATGATTTTCCTTCGTCATCATCTCCACGAGGGATTGAAAATGGATATCTTATAATAAAAGATCTCTGTTATCTTGTAGAAAAACTTAAAAGAGAGGTATGATCATAAAAAAACAGTTATTCCTAAAGCTCGTTATGAGTGGATGCACTTGAGGCTACAAGATTTCAAATCAGTAAGTGATTACAACTCCACATTATTTAAAATATGTTCAGAGAAAATTACCGATGATGATATGTTAGAGAAGACATTTTCTACATTTCATGTCTCAAATATGCTCCTGTAGCAGCAATATTGACAAAAAGGTTTTAAACAATATTTTGAATTAATTTCATGTCTTCTCGTGACCGAACAAAATAACGAGTTATTGATGAAAAATCATGAACCTCGACCAATCGAAACAACACCATTCCTTGAAGTGAATGCTGTGAATTTTAATAATAATCGTGGTCGAGGTCATGGTCACGGTCGAGGTCGTGACTGTGGTAGAGGAAGAAATAATTATTATTTTCGTGGTGGTCGTTCTAATCATTTAAATTTCAAAAAAACCACACAAAATGATGGATCACAAAGGAAAAGCTCCACAAGATAAAAGTTCAAAGGGTGTTAAAAATAAATGCTTCCGATGCAGAATAATTGGGCATTAGTCACGTACCTGTCGTACGTCAAAACACTACCTCTATCAAGCCTCCCTGAAGCAAAAAGAGAAAAATGTTGCATACCAGGATAATGATATATTTGACTCATCCCATATGAAAATTTTGGATGTGGCGGACTTCTTTGAATCTCATGAAGAAAAGATTGGCACAGTTGGTGGCACATCAAGTGTTTCTTTTGACTTTGAGAATATTTATACTTAATGTTGTTATTTTCTTTTATCTATCTTCATATTTTCGTTTAGTAACTTTTGTATATTTTAAGTGTTGTTTTTCTTATTGTAATTATTTTTTTTTTAATGAAGAAACATGGATCATTTTCATATGTTGGGTGTTAAAAAAATTAGCAAAGAAGATTTATGTCTAACAAACATTACAACTACACATACAATACTTACAAATAAAAAATATTTTTCCAAATTGACAATGCTGAAAGCAAAAGTAAATACAGTATCAAGTTCTGCAAACTTGATCAAAGGTTTTGGAAAAGCAAATATTATTTTGTCTAGAGCAACAAAATTTACAATTAACAATGCATTATTCTCTAGTCAATCAAAGAGAAATCCTCTAAGTTTTAAAGATATACGTTGCAATGGTTATCATATTGAGATTGATAGTAAAAATAATGTGGAATATCTATATATCACATCCACTATCTCAAATGAAAAACGTATATTGGAAGAGTTGCTTGCTTTATCTTCTGGATTGAATTATACTCATATACGAGTAATTGAAACATATGCAACAATGAACCTAAAGTTCATGAATCTAGACATATTTACAATTTGGCATGACCAATTAGGTCATCCAGAATCTATAATGATGAGGAGAAGTATTGAGAATTCAAATGGACACCCATTGAAGAACCAGAAGATTCTTCAATCTAATGAATTATCATGTGATGCTTGCTCTCAAGGAAAATTGATAATTAGACCATCATCAGCTAAAATGGGGACTAAATCACCTGCATTTTTAGAACGAATTCATGGTGATATATGTGGACCTATTAACCCACCAAGTGAACCATTTAGATATTTTATGATATTAATAGATGCATCCAGGGTCACACATGTGCTTATTATCAAGTTGAAATCTTGCATTGCAAGATTACTTACTCAAATAATTAAGTTAAGAGCACAATTTTCTAATTATATAATTAAAACCATTCATCTTGATAATGCTGATGAATTTACATCCTAAGTTTTTGATAATTATTGTATGTCAATTTGGATACAGGTTGAGCATCTTGTAGATCATGTTCATAAACAAAATGATTTAGCATAATCGTTTATAAAACGTTTGCAATTAATTGCAAGACCATTACTTGTGAGAGCTAAGCTTCCTTCATATGTATGGGGACATGCTATTTTGCATGCAGCATCACTTGTACGCACTAGGCCAGTAAGTTATCATAAGTACTTTTCATTACAATTAGCTTATGTTCATGAGCCAAATATTTCCCATCTGAGAATTTTTAGATGTGCAGTATATATTCTAATTGCTCCACCATGACGCATAAGATGGGTCCTCAAACGAGGTTAGGAATATATGTTGGATATGATTCCCCATCAATTATTAAATATCTTGAGCCCTTGATGGGTGATATATTTACTACACGATTTGTTGATTGTCATTTAATGAGATAATTTTCCAACATTAGGAGGGAGGAATTAAGAAGTTGGAAAAATAAATTACATGGAATACATCGTTATTGTCTCATTTAGATCCCCTTACAGATCAATGTGAACTTGAAGTTTATAAAATAATTCATTTGCAAAATATAGCAAATCAATTACCAGATGCATTTATAGATCAAAGAAAGTAACTAAGTGACATATACCAGCTGCATATGTTCCATAAAAAATTGATATCCCAACACAACAAGTTGTCACTAATGAGTCTGGAACACGGCAGAAGTGTGGTAGACCAGTGGGTTCCAAAGATAAAAATCCTCGAAAACGAAAAATAATTAATAGTAAAAAAGACTTGGTTGAGGATATATATACCCATAAAGAAATCCTCGACATGACTAGTGAGGAAGGTGAAATACCTAAAGATAATAATGAAATTTCAATAAACTATGTCATGACAGGAAAAAGATGGAATCGAACTAATATAATTATTGATAACATTTTTGCGTATAATGTTGCTCTTGATATTATATCTGAAAATGAGGATCCTGAACCAAAATCTGTTGAAGAATGTCGACATATAAAAGATTGGCTTCAATGGAAAGAAGCAACCGAGGCAGAATTAAACTCACTTTCAAAACGTCAGGTTTTTGGACCTGTAGTCCGAACACCAGAAGGTGTTAAACCTATGAGATACAAATGAGTATTTATGAGGAAAAGAAATGAAAATAATGAGGTCACAAGATATAAAGCAAGACTAGTTGCACAAGGTTTTTCACAAAGACCTGGTATTGATTTTGAGGAGACGTATTCTTTGGTGGTGGATGCAATTACATTAAGATATTTAATTGGCTTGACTGTGTATAAAAGTCTGGATATGCATCTTATGGATGTAGTCACAGCATATTTATATAGATCTCTTGATAATGATATTTATATGAGAATCCCAGAAGGATTTAAGGTACCTGAAACATATACATCAAATTCTCGGGAATGGTAATCAATAAAGTTACAAAGATCACTATATGGATTGAAACAATCAGGACGTATGTGGTACAATCGCCTGAGTAGATATTTATTGAAAGAAGGATATCAAAATAATCCAATATGTTCGTATGTTTTTACAAAGAAATCACAATCAGGATTTGTTATTATAACTGTATATGTTGATGACTTGAATATAGTTGGAACTCCTAAAGAGCTTTCAAAGGCAATATAATATCTTAAGAAAGAATTTGAGATGAAAGATCTCGAAAAAAATAAAAATTTTCCTTGGTTTGCAAATTGAGCATTCAGCAGATGGAATATTTATTCATCAGTCAACTTATACAGGAAAAATTTTGAAAAGATCCACATCCATTAAATATTCCAATGGAAGTCCATTCATTGGATATAAAGAAATATATATTTCGACCGAAGAACTTCTTGGTCCTAAGGTACCATATCTTAGTGCAATTGGTGCAATTATGTATCTTACTAATAATACAAGATCAGATATTAGCTAGATATAATTCTTCTCCTTCAAAAATACATTGGAACGGAATTAAGCATATACTCCGTTATCTCCAATGATCAATCGATATGGGTTTATTTTATTCAAATAAATCAAATTTTGATCTAGTTGGTCATGCAGATTCTAGATATTTATCTGATCTACATAAAGCTGGATCTCAAACAGGTTATCTGTTCACATGTGGAGGAACTGTTATATCATGGCGATCGGTTAAACAGACTATAAAGGCCACTTCCTCAAATCATGCTGAAATTCTTGCAATTCACGAGGCTAGTCGAGAATGTGTATGACTAAGGTTAATGACTCAGAACATTCGTGAAATGTGTGACTTGTCTTCTAATAAAAATCTTCCAACAATATTATACTAAGACAACACATCTTGCATAGCCCAAATCAAAGGAGGATATATTAAAGGAGATAGAACAAAGCATATTTCACCGAAACTTTTCTACATTCATGATCTTGAAGAAAATGACGACATCACTGTACAACAAATTTGTTCGAAAGATAACCTAGTAGACTTATTTACAAAGGCATTACCAACCGCAACTTTTGAAACATTGGTGCACAATATTGAAATGCGGTGACTCAGAGATCTTAAGTGATGTTTTCGTGAGGGGGAGTAAATATATTGTATTTTTTTTTAGGAGTATGTATTATATGAAATATGTACTCTTTTTTCTTCCCTAGGGTTTTTCCCATTGGGTTTTTCTTAGTAAGGTTTTAACGAGGCATGTTTATTGCATATTTCATACATATTTCATATATACATATTAAAATGCGGTGACTCAGAGATCTTAAGTGATGTTTTCATGGGGGGAGTAAATATATTGTATTTTGTTTAGGAGTATGTATTATATGAAATATGTACTCTTTTTCCTTCCCTAGGGTTTTCCCCATTGGATTTTTCCTAATAAGATTTTAACAAGGCATATTTCATATATATATGGGCTAAGGGGAGTATTATGAATATAATAATAGAAAATAGATACCCATTACTTAGTGTCCCAAAGGTCATGTGTCACCATTCATGTTGTCCATGTGTCACGTAACTTGTCACTTTGCATATAAATAGTGGCATTTAGTGAATCTTAAGAACACACCTATATTGGTGAGAATTCCACTTCCACCAATTTCCATATTATCCAATTTCATGATTTTAGTTATTTTATGTCTTAGTTATTTTATTTTATAATTTTAGTTTTTATTTATTTATTATTATTATATAAAAATATTATTATATTATATTTTTCATATCCATATTCCTGTTGTGCTCCTCAATTTTCATAACAAATTTGTTTTCTAAAAAGAGACTTACTGAATGCGTGAGTGTGGTGTTTCTTTTCTTCTTCTAAATATCAACCTAAACAACCTAATGAGAAGAATTTAAGATGGTAAACTAATGGAGAGATGGTAAATTTAAGATTTGGCAAAGGGATAGAATAGTTCAAAAATGATTCTCCCTTTAGCCATTTTTTAAGATGGTAAAATGGGCCGTCAAACTTTGCATTTTAAAGTTATATTAGGCCTTTTTTTCTAGTAGTGTTATAGAACATAGAATGAGAACTATTCAAGCACGATATAATGCTAAATAGATGTACTACATACTTTTTTACGTTATGGAACTTAACAACCTTCTATATACCTTTTTACATGATAGAACTTAACAGCGTTGTTGAGAAATATTTGTGAAGAGGACTTTTGTTAGATGTATATATTTTCTTTTTCTTTTTTTGAGATCTTTTTTGTAAAAGTGAGTAATGATAGTTGTTAGGTGTATATTTTTTTTGAGTTGTAAAACAATTAATTTGGGTAATATTTGGGTGTATTCCGAGTAGCACCCATCTTTATGCATCCCACTCTCCGCACTCACATTAAAAAAATCATTAAAATATTTCAAAAAATAAATAAGAAGAATTTAACACATATCAAATTATGATTGGACTATTTCATGGGATGCACAAAGATAGATGCTACCCACACATAAATATTTTTCATTAATTTAGTATGTAAAAAGGTAGTTGATTATCAAGTATGATGTATTTTAAGAAGTGGTGAGAATACAATATTAGTTTAACATTAAAAGTTTCCAAGGCTTACATCATTTTCATCATCAAGACATCCAAAAAAAACAAGTTTTTCAAAAAGAGTCCAAAATTATATATATATTTTTAAAGAAAGTAAGTACAATAGGTAGTATTTTTAAGAATAATAAGCACGTGTATAACATCAATTTTTAAAAATTGCAAATATAGCAAAATCTATTAGCGATAGATTTTTATTGCGGATAGACTCTTACTATGATATGGTCTATCACTGATATATCACTGATAAACTATCTAAAAATTTCCATATTTGTGAATTTTTTTACATTATACTATATTTGCGAATATTTTAGATCTGATTGCTATATTTGCAACTGTCTCTAGACTACGAGAAGGTAAAAAATGTCAATTTCTCAAAAAGAAAGAAGAAACCCTAAAACAGCTAGCCAAAACCACGCTGGAAAAGAAATTGAGTATGGATAATCATTTTCAACCTTTTATTTTAGATGTTCAAGTTTGATAAAAATGAATCCATATTTTCATTAAAAACTAAATTTGAGAGTGGTGGCCGATTTTTTTGCCTATTTTAGAGGTGTACCATTAGCCCGTTCTAAATAGCACATTTCTAGTTTATTTTTTCAATCAATTTGTTTGAGCATTACCAATTTCTCCTTCCTCTTCCTCCTCTCCATGATTTCTTCTTAGGTGTTCAAAAAACCCGATGACCTCAAAAAATTGATCAACCCTCTAACCTATACAATTTGGGTTGAGTTAATTCAAATAAAAGAAAATTTTATGGATTTGGTTGGTTCATAGATCCACCTCAAATAACCTTAACCAATCCAAATCAACCAAAACTTATTATTTACTTTAAAATGTAGATTTTTTTTTTTTTTTTTTTTTTTTTTTTTTTTCTTTTTATGCATTTGTTCTATTTATTCATTTAAGTATTATTTATTTTCTATATATTTTTTAACTTATCCTCCAACAAACTTCGCTAAAAATTATTTTTTCAACACTTTGGAAAGAAAAACTTTCATTATATAAATTGAAATTGAGTTGCTAATCTTAATTCAATGTATGAAAATAATTAAATCAAATGTTTACGTGTAACATTTATTTATTTTGGAACAAAATTTAAAAAAATAAAAAAAAAAAGACTTGGGTAACCCAAACCATCCCAACCCAAATGTTTTATGATTGAGTTGGGTTCATTCTTATTAAAAAGTTATTTGGTTGAAAAAATTTACAACCCGAACAATTGGGTTGGGCCTAAAAAATTTTTCAACCCAACTCAACCTATGAACACCCATATTTCTTATTCTTCAAGCTCTCTATTTTATTTTTTCTTATTTTTAAGGTGGGTTGCTGACTTTATGTTCACTATAGTTGCGTCGTTCGCTGAAGTGATCGTGCAATGTTCAGAGCTATTCGCCATTGCTACTCATCGTCGATCATGAGGATTCGCCGAACGAGATGTTGCTGTAGTGGAGGTTTAGGTGTTCGCTGGAGGCTAGAATTCCGTTAGCTGGTGGATCTGGTCGCATGAAATTTGATGCTGAACTACAGAGTTCATTAGAGCTACCTATTAGGGGTATTCATGGATTGAGTTGGGTTGGGTTGAAAGACTTTTTAGATCCAATCCAATTGTTCGAGTTGTAAATTTCTTCAATTCAAATAACCGTTATTAAAAAATGAACCCAACCCAATCCAAGCATGAAATATTTGGGTTGGGTTGGTTCGGGTTAATCGGGTCATTTACTTAAAATTTTGTTCTAAAAAGAAGCAAAACATAAATATGTAAAAATTCAACTTAATTATTTTCATATATTGAATTAAGTTTAACAACTCAATTTCAATTTATATAGTGAAAAATGTGCAAAGAAACTACTTTAAGAGTTGTTGAAGAATAAATTATTAAAAACTTATTGAATTCAGGTTGGTTTGTGTTATATTAGGTGAATTCATGAACCAACTCAACCCATAAAATTTTCATTTATTTGAACCTAACACAACCCAAATGACTTGATAACTCAACCCAAACCGCACGGATTAGGTTGGATTGATCGATTTTTTTTCGGGTCATCGAATTTTTTGAATATCCCTACTGCCTATAGGCATTGGAGATAAGCTTCTGCTGGAATCATCGTGTGTCGTTCACCGCCGCTGTGGTGGTTCGGCCTTTGCTGGAATTTCTTCCTTTTTCACTTGTTCTTTCCTTTGTATATTTTTCACTTTGACTCTCTATTTGCTTACTCTCTCTTTTCTGTTTTTTCTTCTAAATCTCATCCTCTTTTCTTCTCCAATTTACCCTTCATATGTACTTTTATAGTGATTGATAGGTCTAAAATTAGCTCAAATGTCAGTAGGAGTGTGAGAAAGTGGGGGAAAAAGTGGGGAATGAGAGAAAAATGGTGGTAAGAAGATGAAGAACGATAGTTAGTCGAAGAATTAATTATTTATTTATTTTTGGGATGTTTTTAAATATAGAAAAATTAACCAAATATTTACAAATAATAGTAAAATATCACAATTTATTTATAATAGAACGCGATATATACTAATAGACTACTATCTATGTCTATCCTGAAACATATAGACATAGATAGTAGTCTATCAGATAGACTGTGATATTTTATTATTATTTGTGAATATCTTCAACAATTTTTTTTTTATTTAAAATAATTTTTCTTTATTTCTTTAAAATTACCTTTTTATTTTTCATATTGTTTTTACCTTTTTTTATATAAAATTTTACTTGAAAGAAAAAAAAAATCATTTTCCTTTTTTAAAACTTACATTAAGACGTAAATGTTATAAAAATAAAGAGAAAATAAAGATTTTAAAATCAAGCCGCAGGGAAAAATTTTGAGTGTGGGTTTAAAATGTAGAGTGAATTGAGTTTTCTCAATTTGACAATATGAGCTTGCACCTAGCACAAATCAACCATAATATTAATGCAAAAATCTACGATTTTAATCATGAGATCCTTATTAGATTATCTTCGTTATGTAACCAAAATCAAATGCCTGAAAGGATCGGAGGAGGGTAAATGATAACGTCCCTGAAGTGCTATTAGGACACAGATTTCAATGTCTTTAATTCTTCTACCTACCATTCATTCTACAGTATATAAGTAGAAAATGCCTTGACATTTAATGGGGCTACTATAGCTTTCAACTTCTTTCGGTTTTTGTTTATGAGTCTCGAGCAAACAACCGCTCACCACAAGTAAAGGATCACTTATATGTAATCAGCGGTAAGTGATCGTTGATAACACACTAAGAATTGCTTTTTCTTTTTCTTTTTCTTTCCACTTTCTCTTGCCTATGACACAATCTTTTTCTCTTTTTTTATTTTACAATTTTTTCTAAATATAATTAAAGTATCAATTCACAATTCGAACATGTCGAAAGGACTACAATAAAAAGTTAAACACTAAAGAGTTCTACAAAGTACACAAAATAAAAATTTCAAACAACCATCTTCAAAGTTTAAGTCACATAAAAGCAAATAACAAACCAAACACTTAATAATAACATAGTAACATATTACAAAAGTCCAATCAATACAAATAAATCTGCTCACTTGTCAATCATTATTCTCAAATTTGTTCATTTGCCTTTCACATTAGCCTCTTTCACATTCTTCCCATTATTTGTCACATTACCCTCATTCTCCTTGTTTTTTGCCTTTTCCACTTCGTTCAAACTCGATATGAAGACTAAGAAAAAATGATAAACTTGTTAGTAGTTATTATAATAAATATATAAATAAATATGTTAAAAAAATATATACATATGTTTAAAATATACGAACCTTCCTCGTCATCTACAATTTCCTCAAGTATTGTCGTAAATCAATGCTAATGTGTTCTGAATGTAACCAATTTTGTGCACATACAAATACATCAATTGTGGTTGAAGATAATGAGGTACGAAAAGGATCAATTACTCTCCCACTAGTGTTGAATGCAGACTCAGAAGCAATTGTGGATACTGAGACTGCTAAAAGATCTCGTGCAATTTTGCTAATAATCTTATATCTAGAAGAATTCCCCTTCTACCAATCTAAGATATCAAAGTTATCATCACGTGTAACAAGAGGCTCCAGTAAGTAAATACCAATTTCTGAATCCACACTTTGTGAATCCTCTTCATCCAAATCTTCAAAATCAAAACGGAAAACCTCTGAAGCACTTGTAGTTCTTAATGGAACACTTTTAGTGGTACATAAAGATTGACCCTTATTAGCAACTGACAATGACAAATTGTATTCATTGAACAATGCTCTCAAAACACCCTCTACCTTACTTCCTAAGGCTTTTGCCATATCAACATCAAATAACTGATTTAGGCAATACAAAAGAAATTTCATCTCATAACGAGGGTCCAAAACGAAGGCAACATACAAGAATAAATGTGTTCTATCTTTTTTCCTCAATGCTTATCAAACTTTTCTTGCATTTTCGTTGTCATTTCATGCAAAAGCACATCATTAGGACTAGTTGCACTTGAATATTTGTTTATGCAATTCTGAACAATACTAATCTCATGGAAGACTGTATTGTAAGTAACATACAAGGACCCTGAAAGGCTAACAGTTACTTCATAGAACACTAACAAGAATTTGGTAAATATTATGGCAATTTCCCAATCCCTAGTGGTCAATTTATCCTCCTCGTTCATATAGACTGTGTCGTAGTCTTCTAACCTCTCAAATGTCTTTTCAAATTTTACAACTACCTCAAGTATCAAATAAGTAGAATTCCATCTAGTTGGAATATTAAAATACAACATACTTGTACTATCTATGTTCTCCTCTTCGATACACTTCTTAACTATAGTAAGTCGAGCAGGAGAATATCTAGCAAGCCTCACGACATCTCGAATTCGAACCAATGAATCATTAACATCTTTTAGGCCATCCCAAACAATTAAGTTTAATATATGTGCACAACATCGAACATGCAAGAACTCACCATCTAACACCAACCCATGCTTAAAACGCTTCTTCAGATAAGCAATTGCAGTATCATTTGACGAAGTATTATCAACGGTCAATGTCATCACCCTTTCAATACCCCACTGTTTTAGACATTTCTCAACCTCTTTTCCTACCGTTTCCCCTCTATGGTTCTCAATTTGGGTGAAATTAAGAATTTTCTTATGTAACTTCCAATCTTTATCAATAAAGTGTGCAGTTAAAACCAAAACGTTCATATTTTGGATTGATGACCACGTATCAGTTGTGAGTGACACTCTATATCCTTGATTCACAAAAATGTCTTTCAACTTCTCTTTCATGCTATCATATATTCCCAAAATATCCCTAGCAATTATTTTTCGAGAAGGAAGAACAAAATTTGGTTCTACTAAAGTCAAAGTCTCATTCACAAACCTCTTAAATCCTTGGTTCCCACGAATTTAAATGGCAACTCATCAATTACAATCATCTCAACAAGTAGTTTTCGAGCACACTCAATAGTAAACATCTTATAGCTAACGGATGAATGTAAACTATCTCTAATACTCTCATTCTTCTTAAAGACCAACTTACTTTGTGTTGCATCTAACTTATACTTCTTAATCTGATAAGAATTTTTTTTACAGTAGTTTTCAATATGCATTCTCATAGTTGAATTTTCATTCCTTCTAGGATGACATGCATACACCATACCACAATAGTTACATTTAGCATGTGGACACTTTATTTAGAATATTTATTAAAGTGATCCCATATCATAGATGAATTTTTTCTCTTTGTTCCATTTGCACTTGCGGGCTTTGAAACTATCTCCTCACTTTGATCTTTTTGTGGTGGTGGAGGAGGTATCACAATAACATCATCATTGAAATCGTTGGTCTTGCTCATTGTTTGTGATGGTACCTATAAAGGGGAAAATAGAGAGAAAACTTATTACTACCAAACAAATTAGATAGAAACAAAAATTATTTTATGATAGCATGAATTCAAAAACAATAACAAAATGCATTTCATGTCAAAAGTATTTTATTTCAGTTATCACTTCACTGCAGCTGAAAGTAATAGTTAAAAAACAATTGAATTCCTCTCATGGTAAAAAAGGAAAATGCAATAATAAGAATATAAAACAATAAACTCATTTAAGCTAATTCACGGAAGAAAGTAAACAGATTCTTGGCATGATAAATAGAATTTAGGAAATAAAATAACTAGGCCATGTTTCCAAGGAAAAAAAGGAAGGATAAAAGACAAATTTAGAGAATTAAAGCATAAATCAGAAGGAGAGAGAAGGAGATACATATTCATACATATGTAGTCAAAAGGAGATACATAATCAGAGGCCCTTTTTATCATTTCCCCAACTCGAATCGTTATTCTTTCTTATCTAATGTAGTACATAATCATACATATTTCTAATCTGTAAATTGAGAGAAGGAGATACGAAAAGAAAAACTTACTTGAAGTGATGCTAATGCAAATCAAAATTGGAATGGAGATTGGAGATGGAGTTGGAACGGAATCGGAGATTGGAGGTGAGCCTTACTTAAGGTGAGGCTGGAGATGGAAATATGAGATGAAGTCGGAACGGAATCGGAGAGTGGAGGTGAGCCTTACTTGAGGTAAAGGCTGGAGATGGAGATTGGAGATTGGAATTGGGACCGTTGAGCCGTTGGAATCGAAACTAAAGTTGGAATTGGAAGAGATGGAAATTGGAGTATGGAGAATCGAAGATGATAGAGATGGTCAAATGGAGATGGAATCGAGACCGACCGTCGAGGGACTAGGGAGAACTGAGAGTCTGAGAATGAGAAGATTCGAAGAACTAAAAACCCTAAACCTAAACTAAAAGTATATATAAGGTTCGGTTCAGTTTTAGAAACGGTTTTCGAACTTGAAACCAAATTGAATAGTTTAAATTTGATTTAGATTTGCAACGAACAACATTGAATCATTTTTTTTTTTTTTTTTTTTGTTGATGATTCGATTCGATTTTGTAAATCGATTCGATTTATACAGTTTCACTTTCCAACCTTAGTATGACTCACTTGGCCGATCGAGTATGTTAATCAAAATTACTCATCTTTTTGTTATTCCTTTCTTTTCCAAGGAACTTAATTAAATAAATATCTACTCCTAATTTCCATCGCTTTTATCCTTTATGTATTCTTAAGACGATCAATCAACATCGTACCCTCTAACCTTCGTAGTCCCGTCTGGATTTGTGTTTCTGTTCGAGTGACTTAATCTTCTACTCATCTCGCAAAAAATGTTGGTGAAGATGCAGTATTTGGATACGCCCTGCTTTCATGGACTGGGTTCAACCCTTAGGGCAACCATCGTAGGAGCCTCAGTTTCTCCTCCTGATAATCTCGTTCCCATTTCCAAGAAGCACAAGGACTGGTGGATTCTTGAATGTCCGAACAGAGTGTTAAAGAAGGTTGGTGGAGTTCAAAAATCCACTAATGATAACGGTCGTCGCCGGCAGGAAATTCGGTTGAAAAAAGTGAGTAAAATGGAGGAACGAGAAACCCAGAAAAAGAATCGCCATTTGGGTTATAGAGATGCGGGAGAAGATGGAAATGGGTCGGTGGAAAAAGTGCACTCAAAGTGTTCGACGAAATGGCTATCGTATGGTGGATGCATACCGGCGATTTTGCAAGCCTTGGATGAGGTAAGTGACCTGGACGAAGCACTGAAGCCTTGGAAAGATAAGCTTAACAATAAGGAAAGGAGTATTATTTTGAAAGAACAAACCAGTTGGGAGAGGGCTTTGGAGATTTTTGAGTGGTTTAATATGACCGGTTGCTATGAAGTGAATGTGATTCACTATAATATTGTACTTGGGATTCTTGGGAAGGCCCAAAAATGGAGGCTAGTTGAGAGTTTGTGGATGGAAATGAATAAAAAGGGGATTAAACCAATAAATTCGACTTATGGGACATTGATTGATGTTTACAGCAAAGGAGGGTTTAAAGAAGAAGCGTTGGTTTGGCTCGAGAGGATGAATGAACAAGGAATGAAACCTGATGAGGTTACCATGGGAATTGTTGTTCAACTGTATAAGAAGGTCGGTGAGTTTCAGAAGGCTGAAAGTTTCTTCAAGAAGTGGTCATCAAGTAACTCAATGAAATGTGAGATTACCAACAAGAAGAAAGTAGCTTCTGTTAAAGTTGAGAGTTCCCTGCACCCTCCTAGTGTTAGTTTGAGCACCTATACGTATAATACATTGATCGACACATATGGGAAGGCTGGACAGCTACAAGAAGCCTCTACAACTTTTGAAAGTATGCTAAAGGAAGGAGTTGCCCCGACAACTGTGACTTTCAATACTATGATTCACATTTGTGGAAATCATGGCCAATTGAAAGAAGTGACATTTCTAATGCAGAAGATGGAAGAGCTTCAGTGCCCACCTGATACAAGAACATACAATATCCTCATTTCTCTTCATGCTAAGCATGATAATATTGACTTAGCTTCATACTATTTTGCAGAGATGGAGGAGGCCGGTCTTCAACCAGATATAGTGAGTTACCGCACTCTTTTGTATGCTTACTCTATAAGGCATATGGTGGTGGAGGCTGAAAAACTTGTAACCAAAATGGACGAAAGAGGCCTTGAGATTGATGAATTCACCCAATCTGCATTGACCCGCATGTATATTGATGCAGGAATGCTTGAAAAGTCATGGTCATGGTTCTGGAGATTTCATCTTGCAGGGCATATGAGCTCTGAGTGTTATTCTGCCAATATTGATGCATATGGAGAGCGTGGGTGCATTTTAGAAGCAGAGAGAGTTTTCGTTAGCTGCCAAGAAGAAAAGAAGTCCACTGTCCTTGAGTTTAATGTGATGATTAAAGCCTATGGTGTGGTAAAGGATTATGCCAAAGCACAAAAACTATTTGACAGTATGGAGAGTAATGGTGTCACTCCTGACAAATATAGTTATAGTTCTCTGATACAGATATTGGTTGGTGCTGACATGCCGGCCACGGCACTTGCTTATCTAAAGAAGATGCAGTTAGCCGGATTAGTAAGTGATTGCTTTCAATATTCAATGGTTATATCGAGCTTTTCAAAATTGGGTCATTTAAAAATGGTGGATAAACTATATAGAGAGATGGTCAAACATGGTGTGCAGCCTGACATCATTGTTTATGGTGTGTTGATAAATGCTTTTGCTGATACGGGAAATGTTAAAGAAGCTATTAGTTATGTGAATGCGATGAAACAAGATGGTTTGTCTGGTAACACAGTGATATATAACTCCTTGATAAAACTCTATACCAAAGTTGGCTACCTCAAAGAAGCACAGGAAGCATACAATATGCTTGAACAAACAGATGATGGTCCAACTGTATACTCTTCAAATTGTATGATCGACCTTTATAGTGAACGTTCGATGGTTAAAGAAGCCGAAGCGATATTTGAGAGCTTGAAGAGAAAGGGAGAAGCAAACGAGTTCACTTTTGCTATGATGTTGTGCATGTACAAGAAAATTGGAAGAATACAGGAAGCCATTTGTATTGCTAGACAGATGAAGGAACGAGGACTTTTAACAGATTTGTTGAGCTTCAATAACATGATCAGTTTATATGCAATGGATGGACGATTCAAAGAGGCTGTTAGTATATTCGAAGAGATGATGAAAGCTGCTATTCAACCTGATGAATGCACATATAAATCGCTTGGGGCCGTTCTATTAAAATGTGGAGTTTCAAAGCAGGCTGTCAGCAAGTTAGAAGTAGCAGCAAAAAAGGATGCCCAGAGTGGATTACAAGCATGGGTTTCAGTTCTGTCTTCTGTTGTTGGAATGAATGTTAAGGAAGATGATCTGTAAGTTATTCTACTTTGCCTTGAGAAAGGACCAACTAAAGTTACTTCTGCCACAAGTTAGCTTAAAGCACCCAAATTTGAAGGGAAATTCAAAGCTTGTGAAATGTGGAGATTCGACCTTAAACACAATGGCACTGAAACATGTGGGGGAAGATTGGCCAAAATATCTGAGATCTAGAGGGTAGTCAATGTTGATGCGATCGTGGATATGAAGTTGAATGCAAGCTAGCATTAGATTTTCTTCTGCAAGGCAAGGCCTTTGGCAATCTTCAGGTACAAGATGGAACCTTTTTCCCATCGGATCCATCATGTAAAGATACTGAGACAACCAATCCATGGGAAAGTCAACAAGTTTGTAAAGTCTAACTTGTGGTTGCATATGAAAGTGCGTGACTTGTATTTTAATACTGTTCATCTCGTGTGTCATTAAGACATAATTGGCCGCTTTCAAAATAATTGTCGGCATGAGCGTGGCGAAGAAGGCAATGGAGTTGTATATGGGAGAAAAAGGTTTGCTGTTTCGGCTCAACAAATTTGCTTATGCTTCCATTTTTATCATGATTGGAGGTTGGATTGTGTTTCGGTTTGTTTGGCCTTTGCTCAATCTCTACCAGTTGGATACTCCACCATTATCTCCGACTTCTGAATTCAAGGGCTAATGATCGCCAGAGCCATCTCTCTTTTCGTTTCCATCTACTGCGGCTGCTCAAATATTATTCTACCTTTGTAAATTCTTGTGTTAGAGATTTCTTAACTGATAAGTGTTATGGAGAATTTAGTGACTATGAATTTTCATTAGATGCAAATTGAAGTCCAAAAAACAGGGATACTGGGAGTTTTTCCTTCGGTGATTATGAATTGGGTTTTAATAACTCTTGCAGTTTTTACTTTGCCTTTATGCAACCTGAAATTTATATTTTATTCCTGATTTCGTTTTGTTGGTTTTCCTAGCTGAACTTAGAATTCAATGTTGAGTTAGAATTTTAGAGCAACACTAATATTCAATTTTGTTTCTGACACTTGGTGTGGGAATTTTGGTTGAGGGATTTCTGATTTCAAGGTCTTGGAGTTTGGTTGGACAGCTTCTCTTTTCTAACATCTGAGTAGGAGTGAAGTTATCAAGTTAGGCTTATAGCACTTTCTCCAAGGAGGTCGCATGCTTTGAAATTATAGTTTTCCAGCTAAATGCTATAAGCTGATAATTCTTGAAAATTTCCAATTTAGCTCCACAAATTCTTCATGATCGTTGCAAAACAGGGTTCTCTTGGGTTTGTTCTGTTTAAGTTTTCTAGTTCTTCACTTTGTTTCTTTATATTTTGAGCACTTTTCATTTTATCAATGAAAAGTTCTGTTTCCTCTGTTTTTTTTAATTAAAAATTTTTCGAACAGTTTTTTTTTTTTTTTTTTTCTTTTGGGCGGGGGAGGGGGGTTGAAGCCCCCATTAAGTTGTTGCCTAGACTAGTATAACTTGAAGAATGTAGTAGCTGAGGTCAAAGATTCAATTGACTGTTATTGTCCTAAAATGTCGACTCACAAGACTTTTCAGAATCAAGAAGGATCTCGCAAAGAAGATGAAGCAGAATAGGGCAATCTCGCAATGGATCTGCTTGAGAATCAACAACACATTTAGATACAATGCAAAGCGCAGACACTGCCATCGCACCAAGCTAGGGTTTTGAGGTGCTTTCGAATTGTAACATCAATGTTCATTTACTTTGATTTTTAGGGCGTGAAGCTTCAGAAGTCATTATAGGTTGGTGGGGGGTTTTTGGATCTTAAAGAAGAGAGGTCTGGAAACTCACGGTTGAAAGAGATACATTGAGTAGATTGGTGGGGTTTTGGAGACGTTTTTGATTCAAAAACAACATATGAACTTCATCTCCTCTGATTATGGCAAAAGATTGTGGGTTACACAAATGGATTTTTTTTTTCCCCTTCTTTTTCTTATAACTTTTTCATCTCTATTGGATGGATTTCAAGTGAGCAGTCTACTCCGGCGATCCACTCTAGTGGACATTGGCTGCTGTGGTAACACTCACAGTGATTCACGACATATTCAATATGAAAATCCCACCTCAAACAACATCGATCTAAATACCCACAATAGGTAAAGTTCAGATCTGTGTATCCATCTGTTCGAAGAAGATTTCCCTACTGAATTTTTGTCCTTTTCATTTGAAAAGCTCGATTAGGTCTGCAGTGCTTCTCTAATTTAGCTTCATTCCAAGTAATTTACTTTCTCAAATTTTATCCTATTGAATTTTTCCCTTCGTGTTTTAAAACTGCGTTTGATGTGTTCATTTTGCCCATTTTATTAGCTTCGGCTAAATTCATCAAGTTAGACCTTTTTTTTTTTTTGTTGACAGTGATGGTGCTTTATATGTTATCTTTTTAGTTGCAGCTCTTGAAAGCTACCAAAATGCATCTAGGGTAATGTCATGGAGATTACACTCGCTATGGGTTTGTGCAAACACATTTTGTATCATCTAATTTATTGGTAAGTTGCTTTTTTTTTTTTTTTTTTTTTTTTTTTTTTTAAAAATAAGAAACAAACCTTTGATTATATAATTTAGTAGAATTGAAACAGATACTAATACCATACATATGGAAAAGCTGATGTCACTTGCCTCGAGATGCAACTGATCATCCTACAAATTGTTATATGGTGTTTTAGTTTCTTACTTCCATTAACGACTTTTCTTGAACAGGATTTGTTCTATAGGTTGTACAATCGTGTCCCTGAGTTCTAAAGTTTCTTACTTCCATTATGCTAGTGTTTATAGCATTATGGATTTCTATTGATTGTGAAAGTTCTTTTTTTTTTTTTTTAGTTGAGATTGTGTAAGCTGTTGATTGTTGGTATATTTGATCTTTTTTTCCTTGTGTGTGCAGGAGGCATTACATAGCTCGGCTAAGGAGGTTGTATAAATCTCTGAAGTTCATTCATGGTCGTGGAAAGTACACCAGATGAGCCATGATCAACTGTTAGCAAAGTACGTTTGTCCTTTTTAAAATTTTTTGAAAGCAGAGAGTAGCATCCATTTTTTTTCACAAATTTACATGTTTCTATATTCTCTCCATTCCTTCATTTGTGCTTTACTGCCTGGGGAAAATGTTGCACTCTAGAAATTGTTAACAAAATGATCATATTAATTTTTCTTCTTTACTATAAAAGCTTTTGTGAAGAAACATGGGAAAATGATGTTTGTTGTAGTGTAGAATCTTTCATGTTTCATGGGTAAACTTTTGTGATGAAACAGCTGAAAATGACGTTTGTTGTAGTATAGAATCAATAATTCAATAATAGAATTAAATACACTATGGGAGGTTTAGAAATCAAGTTTGTTTATGGTGTAGCCTAAAGAAATAAAATGAGGATTCTCCCCGGTATAAATCAAGAGTTTTTTATTAATGAGAATATGTCTCCAATTCAAGGGGACTCTATTTCTAGGGAATTATAAGAATCCTAAAGGGTGTGTTTGGTATGTGATAAAAGTAGAGAGTTGAATTGAGTTGAGTTGAGTTGAGTTGAGTTGAGTTGGTAATTATTATCTGGAGAGAGAAATTATCTGGGGAGTTAAATTGTTTGTGTTTGTTTACAGAGTTGAGTTGAGTTGTTAATTATTGTCTATGTTTGAGTTGGTAATTATTGTCTGTGTTTGTTGTGCAGAGTTGAGTTGAGTTGGAGGATTTGATGCAATTTTTTTTGTGAAAGAGATTAGTTCTATATTTTTCTGTTCGTTTTTTTATTTCATTCTTATATTTTTTAGTTTTATGCTTTGCTATTGTTGATTAATTTTCAAATATACACGTATTTTCTCAAATCATATATGACATAAACTGGACAATCTCAATTTTTTTCCTCAATTTGTAGAACATAATATATTATTTTTCATATATTCTTTTCAAAAACTATAATAATTATAATTCTCTTCAATCGATAAAACATACCAACAAAATATATTTTATATTGCTGCTCAATTAATTGGTATATTGTATATTGTATATTGTATGTATGTATATTGAATGTATGTATATATATTGAAGGTAATTATCCTAATTACTAATTGGTATATCGTATGTATATATATTGAATCTTGCTAATTTAACTTTATTATTTCACATATCATGCCGTTTATTTTTATATAATATAGATAGTATATTTGGGGGATCCAAATGGCAAAGATGAGGGAAGGGAGAAAGAACTAAAAATAGAATCCAAAGGTTTGAAAATGAGGGTAGAGAGAAAGAAATGAAAATATATTGATTTTTAGGGTTAGTTTTGAGGGATAAAAATGGGGAGTTTTGAGTGGGTAAAAAATGGGTTTTAATAACCCATAGGTTTGACAAAAAAAAAAAAAAAAATCTGGATCCAAACGGCAAAAATGAGGGAAGAGAGAAAGAAATGAAAATATATTGATTTTTAGGGTTAGTTTTGAGGGATAAAAAAGAGGAGTTTTGAGTGGGTAAAAAATGGGTTTTAATAACCCATAGGTTTGACAAAAAAAAATAAAAAAAATATGGATCCAAATGGCAAAGATGAGGGAAGAGAGAAAGAAATGAAAATATATTGATTTTTAGGGTTAGTTTTGAGGGGATAAAAAATGGGAGTTTTGAGTGGGTAAAAAAGGGTTTTAATAACCCATAGGTTTTCTTTATGGGCTTAACAAACATGGATAATAAATACCTATCCAACCCAATATCTCATACCCATTTATCAAACACCTCCAAAGAGATAACTAAAAATGGTTACAAACTAATTTGGTAATTAAAATGTAACTAATCAAGGATTAACCAAGATTAACTTGATTTTACCAAAATATCCTTATCTTATTACATCATATTCTATCTCTCCCCAAAGAAACTTGTCATCGAATTTTAAAATTTTTGGAATGAAACTAGTGAATGAGCTAACTTGTTGCAAGAACACTTCTTTTGATGATTGCAAAATACTCCAACTGAAAATTGTCTTTTAAGGTCATGAACATGCCAAAGCTCCCAAATTAGTCACACCTCCAAAGATATTGAAAATTGGCGTAAAAGAACTCGGGAATTAATCTCCTCTTCCTTGAAAAACACAAACCTGAATTGATAAACTAGTGTGGCCTAATGTCCTCGGGTCACTTATTTGAAATAGATGGGTTGGTTAGTAGATTTCAATAAAGGGAATGGGGTTCAACTTGGAATTAGGTATTGGGTTGTTTTTGGGCTAGAATGATGGGTCATTAGTTGAAATGCCCAAAATTTCAAAAGGAGGATATTAGATCTTCGGGGTTGGGTCAAGAGGAAGAAAATGGGTGGGTGAAGTGTGAGACCGGTTCAGTAACTGATTGGTGTGGTGTTATTCGGGTCGGGTTAGAATTGCAAAAACGGTTCGGAATTTGGGTGAAAATTTCACGGAAAACCTCACCTTGCAAGGTTGATTCGTCTTCTCCTTTCTTGTGTGTGACTGCAAAAGGGTGTGAATCTTGGTGAGACGCATTATATATAAAAGTATTACATTAAGAAGAGAAAGCATAGTTGAAGTGGAAATATCGAAAAAAAGACCCTAAAATACAAGAAACTTTGCATTTAAGCTGAGTAACTTTGATCTTTTTAGTTAATAAAGAAGGAAAACCCCTAATTATTACTATTTTCTTTTTTAAATAATAAAAAAGCCCTAAGGTCCAAAGGCTTTAAGCCTTGAGGCTTCACAAAAAGTGTGCACCTGAGGCACGTCTTATTTTGTTAGCCTCACCTTTTCAATGTGAGGTTCTGATATAAGCCTTAAGTTTAGGCATGCACCCTCGAGAGGGCATTTTAAAACACTGCTTCAAGGATACCAGAATAAATCTCCTTGGGCCAACTAAGTTTCCCCAGTCCACTAAAATCTCCTCCTACGGGACATTACTATTGAACTATGAATCTACTCATTCAACTGACAACAAAGAAGATAAATAGCATTGCTAAAACAATATAAGATCTTTTATGCAAGACACCCCATAGGTCCTAGTTAGGGACCACTCGAAATTCAGCCTCACTTTTATAAACAAATGAAATTTGGCTTTTTGTTGATGTCATCTTGCTGTGAATTTACTAGTTTAATCATTTTTTTCTTCTTCCTCCTTCCTCCTCTCTTTTGTAACATTTTTTTTCTTTTTTTTTTTCGTTGTTTCTGCTTTTTTTTTTTTTTTTTTTGTCATTTTTTCGTTTTTGACGGTTTCTTTCGTTTACACCGCCATCTAGGCGATTTCCCTTTTTTCTTCTCCGACGATTTCTGTTTATGTTCCCCCCCCTCCTTTGTTTTTCTTTCTTTATTCTTCGTTCTGTAGTTTTTTCTTTAAGAAAAAAGTTGATGGTGTGTCTAATGAAGAACAAGACAAAGGAGAGATGAGCGAGAAAACGAGAGGGAGAATATTTTAGGCCTCAAATTATCTACACATACAAACATAGGGTTAGGGACCACAGACATAAATGTTATAAAGGACAACAATGACAGAAGGAGGGGCTTAGGGAATATTTTGGGTAAAAGTTGAGAGTGACTTTTGCAAGGAGAGGACCACCAGCTCTCTCAAATGTGTTGGTTCTTTTTATTTTGAGTTTCATCATTTTTCTTTTAACGAAAGGTTTCTCTGATAGTTTCGATACAAGGGTTGTAATGTTTGCAAGTCGTTGGTAGCTTTGAAAACAGTGTTGATAAATAATCGGGCCCTTGTTCCTTTTCTCTTCTTGTTGTTTTTGTGTTTCTATGTTAGGTGATTGATTCAAGAGAAGAGAAGCCTTACAAGTGGTATCAGAGTCTGCTTCAACCTGGGGCGCACGAGAGTGATGGCTCAAAAGATGATGGAGGAAAGAATGGAAAAGAATGAAAAGGAGATCTCCAAAATGAAGGGAATGCTAATGGGCTTATGTAAGAGTATTGAGAAACTGGCTGAAGAAATAAGGGAGAGCAACACCATTCGCAAGGTTGAAGAATCTGGGATCACGGATGCTCTTTGAATGAAACTGAAAGGGAAGATAGAAGAAGTCGACTCACCTTCTCATACCACGATGGGAGGACTTGACAAGAGCAAGTATAAGAGGTTAGAAATACTGGTGTTCACAGGGGAAAATTCGGAGTCATGGGCCTACAGAGCAGAACATTACTTTGAAATCCATGAGTTGGCCGATCCGGAGAAGGTAAAGATAGTTGTGATTAGCTTTGGACCAAACGAGGTCGACTGGTTTTGTTGGACCAAACCATGTTCTAAAGAAATATCTTTAAGATAAAGACATGTTTTCTATGCTTTTTAAAGAAAGTCATTGTATGACTAGTTTTGCTTGAAACTCGATACCGAAGGACATTTGAGAAGGTATCCGACCAACTCAATACCGAAGGACATTTGAGAAAGTATCCGAGTAGCTCGATACTAAGGAAATTTTGAGAAGGTATCTGAGCAAATATACCTAAGGCATGATGGTACTTCTTTTACATAAGAATCAGTTTTCTTGTCACTCACTGGGCTAGCAAACTCACCCCATTTTTCAAATGTTTTCTTCTCAGGTAGCGAAATGTGAGAAGTTCCAGGGTGCTGCTAAGGTGATGGTCTGCCACAACACTTTCGAAGGGTTTAAAGAATGGTTGTTGTAAACTTTGTAATTAAGTCTTGGAGTTGTATGAATATTACATTGTTGTAATATAAAATAGGCCTACTTAATCAGTTGTTGTTATCTCCTTGACTTAAAGTTCATTGAGTATAGTAAAGAGGTTCAGTTGGACAATAGGTATCACAAAAGGGTGGTATCTGTGGTCCCTCATGCCTCTCCTCGGGCTCAGGAGTGCGGGCTCGGGGCGGGGTATGACAGGATGCATGTTGATTAATGTATGCAATTGATGGAGAGGGAAGGTTTGCATGGTTGCAAGCCTATGTGTTGAGGAAAGGTTGAAGCAAATAGCTTAATCACCAGCTAGTGGGCTAAGTGGCCTTATTAGAGGCTTTAAACAAGAATTAGAAGGACATGTGTCACCCTAATGAACAAGTTGATCATACGGCCTCTAGGATAAAAGGAAAGGTTGGAATGGAGAGCTCGGTTTGTGCAATTTACTCGTGCCAAAGGGGGGAGTTGCTGCCAAACCAAAGCTTGATCAGTGCTGAAGTTGATCTGGGGTAGCCAAGAGGAAATCCCCACGAAGTCGAGTTGAAAGCTGAAGAGTTCCACAAGTGTTCAAGGCTTTCGAATCACTCGAGTAATCTAGAAAAATGGAAAGATTTCAAGCTTATTAAGAGGAACTAGAGGCTGAAATTTTGAGGTAAGGTAGTTAAGATGTTTAGAAACAAGTTCTTAGAAGGAAGTTTTGTGAGATGAGGCCTGGAAATTAAGTTATTTAGACTAGAAGTTGAATCTGGAATGTTGATAGGTTAAACAAGCAAGCAATTGCATCTCAAGTATAAGTACGCAGCTGGCCGGCTAAGATGTGTGTGGACAGGCGTGCACATTGATGAAGGGCATGCGCTAGTGTAACAGCTGTTGACTAAGAAGAGTGTGCAATGTAAGCAAGAGGCTACGAGCGATAGTTGAGGTGCACCGAGGGATGCAGTCACAAGCGCTCGACGCATAGGCAGGGTGGGCGCATTCTAGTGCCAGTAAGCATCCATGTGTGCGTGCTTTCACCTATCAACCAAGTTGTAAGGTAACATCTGGTTAAATGGTGGTGTGTTGATTTGCCTAAGTATTGAAGATGTGCTTAGCTAAGCTATGCGTTGAGGAGTTATTAAGTTTGGTGTTAAGCTTGAATATATAAGTTAAGCTCAAAAGGGAGCTAGTGACATTAACCTGAAGGGATCGAATCCTGCAGCGAAAGCGTTTTGTGAGAACGCCTTGCATCCCGCAATTTGATTTTTACATAAACAAATTTATTATACTAAATCAGAATATAAACATATAAATTAGCATGCTTTGGGAAAAGATTAGAACCATTCTTACCTTTGTAGATTCTCAAGTTCCAAGAACGATGCTCTCGAAGTTCCAACGAACGACTCCTTATATGATCTTGATCACGAATGATTTATTGAACAATCTCGAACGCAACTACGAGAGTAACCTCGTTATTCTCTAGGATTCCAATAGAAGGATAGGTGGTATCTAACTATTGGGATGGGGAGAGGAGAAAATGCTTTTGGAGAGTAGAGAGGATTCTCTTTGTAGTTTAGGAAAATTTTTGGACAATAATGCTTGTGTGTTGTGTATTGTCTGTGTATCTCAAATGGGCCATAGGGAGATCTTTATATAGAGAAGGATCAAGCCCTTTTCCTAATCTTTTTCTATTTTCTTCTGCAATTAATTAATTAAATAACACTTATTTAATTTAGCACAATTAAATGCACTTACTTAATTTAATTTGTACATTAATTAAATAAATATTTATAAATTAAATCCAATTTAATGTATATATATTTAATTATCATAAACAACGTATGTATATGTGCAATATCTCTCTTTTAATTAATTTTTTGTGAATCTAATTCACTTGAATTAATTAATTGAATCTTATTCAAATATTACTTTCCAATTTAATTCGAATTATAGACCATATCCATAATTAATTATATATTAATCACATTAATATATGGTTTTCTCAAATTAATTTGAACAATTCAAATCATCCCTCTTAAATATCCTTTAGTGAGCTAACAATGGGGACCTGGTAGACCTGTAGATCAGAAACTTCAACGATATGAGATTAATTGTCTAAACTCATTAACCAAGTTAATCAATACTCGTTAACTATGGGTACACTCTACTAAAGACCCACAACATATATTTATGTGTCCATGGATATAGACCAATAATAGCAAGTTAGCCCTTCACGAATGTTTATAACTCTAACTGGGTCAAATTATCATTTTACTCTTGGGTTACCTCTGACTCCTTAAGTACCAATGCTTATCTAATGAACAACTTGTTTATGGTCCAACCGATAAATAGAAACCTCTCTCGGGCCAATGAGAGGGTAGGGAGGGAGTTATAACTCTCTCCCCTTAATTCTATCTCTCAATCAGTCGTGTAAAGGGAATGGAGAATGGGTCGTTAAGTTTTTTTTTACAGCTTCTTCATCTTCTTGACAGAGAGGCTCTCTATGTTTTTTTTTTTTTTTTATTACTAGATCTCTTTGTAAAAGATGTTTTTTTCCTCTCATTTGCTTTCTCTCTTCCCAAAAATATACAGAGCTCACACCTCCTGTGATTCTCATCTCCTATAGAGAATACAGAGGTTGATCTCTTGGTAGTGTCTTTTTGTGTTTGTTGTATTTTTTGGAAGGTCGAATTTAGAGGAGAATTCGTGATCGGATCGAGAGAATATGTGAAGACTTTGGTTCTTCAAGGGTAAGTTTTAATTCTTCCCTAGTTCCTTTTATGATAAGCAAGCTGTAGAAATTTAAAATGCATAATTATTCTTCTCAATTTAATTCTATGAAAATTGAAATTTGGGACCAATCCTGCTTCCACTACAAGCCTTACGGTTCCCTTCACTTAAGAAGTTAGATGCAAATGCAAGGGTAAAACGATATTTTGACCTAGTTGTAGTTATGAGCATTTGTGAAGGGTTATCGTTTTGTTGATTGGTTATATCCATGGACACAGAAATAAATCTACAGTGCGAAGAGTGCAGTTATCGGTCTTTAGTGAAGTTCTCGGTAGTGAATGAATATTGATTAATTGGATTAAAGAAGTTTAATCAATTAATCTCATATCATTAGAGCTTATAATCGGTAGGTCCATGAGGTTCTCTCGATAGCTCACTAAAGGAAATACAAGAGGAATGATTTGAATTGTTCAAATCAATTGATGGAATAACATATTAATGAGATTAACATGATATGGTTAATTATAGATTTGATCTATAATTAAGAGAGAAATATTTGAATAGGATTAAAATAATGAACTTTTTTTAGGAATTTGATTCATAAGGAATAAGTTAATTTTGAGAGGTGGAAGCAAACAAACATAGGATGTTTATTTAATTAATTGACTATGTACATTAAATTAGATTTAATATATATGTTCTTTATTAGGTTTGCTAATTAATAAAATAAATATTATTTGATTAATTGAGCCTTAAGGGAAAATATGGAAATACCTGGAGAAGGGGAAAACCCTTATCCATATAAATTGTTTCTTTTACCCAAATTAAAAACTTGGATTCATTTTGTGAAAACCTAGCCTTCAAATCCTCCCAAATTCTCTCAACAATTTCTCCTTTCCACCATTCTCTATTCCTCCACACTTCTACCCTTGAATTTTAAGAGAATATCGAGGTCTCTCTTATGGTGGTGTTTATTGTTTGTTGGAGATACGTTGCGGAGAAAAAGCTTGGGATTTTCGTGAAGACAAAAGGATCTACAAAGGAAAGAAATTTTTCTTCCTTCTCTTCAATTCTCTTTAAAAGCATGTTGAATTAAATGTGTTTATCCTCCATTTTATTATGCTTGTTGCTGTATTTTCTTTCTTTTAAACTAAAAACAAAAATGCAAGGCGTTCACACGCTTACGCTCGGGATTCAATCCCTTCAATTGGTATCAGAGCCAATTTTCTTGCATTTTCGTTTTTGGGTTTGGTTTTTTAAACAAAATCTAGCTTATAGATGGGTTTGATGTTCTGCATTTGGTTCAAATGTCAGTTTGCAATATTGGATATTTATGATTTTTGGCATATAGATTTTGCATTTTATTTTGATTAAAATGTAAAGTTTAATTTCATGCTTCGAGCCTATAAGTCCATGCAAAGGGGAGGCGGCGTGTAGTTTTATAATGTTGTGATGCTAACCCCTCAACGTTGCAATGCTCCGAGGACCAGATGACATTGTGCGGCGCGCGAGGAGCTGATGAAGGCGGCTTTTGCTCTAATTTGCTTATGTAACTTAATTTTATTTAATTAATTACAGTATAAATGTTATATTAATTTAATTAATTAATTGCTTTCTAGGGTACCAAAATTTGGTTCAATTAATTGTTGTTTAATTTAATTATGCATGAGATATATGATTTAAATTAGTGTTAAATGGTACATAATGTATGCCATTTAGATTAAAATCCCACCTTAGGATAAACATGTTCATGCATCATATCTAAATATAAATGTTATATTTTTGGATGCATGATTAAATTAGCATACTCATGCATCTTAATATAAATGTTATATTGCTTAGATGTATGGTAAATTAAGCATGTTCATGCATCATGCAATATTATAATTGTTATATTGTATGATGGTATGATGGTATGATGGTATGATGGTAGATGATGTTTAATGATTGTTTAATATAAGAATTATATTTTACAATGAAAAAGAAATTTGCATTGAGCATGACATTATTTAGATTAATATAAGTGATATTTTAATCAAAGTCACCAAATGCAAACTTATAGATTTTATTTTTCATTGATTTATAATGGTTATAAAAGTAATGAAATTAGAATTAAAATCTATAATCAAGAGTTGCATGCAAACATAGATCGAAATTAATTTTAAATGGTTTAAAATTAATTCACCTAGACTCATGTTAAACACGTTTCTAATGAGATTAGAAATATGCTAATCTTTTAAATTCGTTTTAATATGATTACAATATTGAATTTATAAAATGATTGCCCATAAGGGACATTTGTCTAGGTGAATTAATTAGAATTAAAATCTATAATCAAGAGTTACATGCAAACATAAATCAAAATTAATTTTAAATAGTTTAAAATTAATTCACCTAGACCCATGTTAAACACGTTTCTAATGAGATTAGAAATAGGCTAATCTTCTAAATTCGTTTTAATAGGATTAAAATGAACTTTGATTAAAATATGAATTTATAAAATGATTGCCCATATGGGACATTTGTCTAAGGAACATTTTGTCTAGGCTAAGGTTTTTAGTTGATGGAAATGAAATACCTCTACCTGGAAACCAACTTGGAAGGTGAATTAAATAAATATTTTATAAGCATGCAATGTGATCAATTTTATTAAAGAGTTTGATGAATGAGATCACATGTTATTAAAATATTCAATATAAGTGTTACATTGAGCAAATTAACATGGACTTAGCTAAAAATTGAATAACCAGATTTTACTAGGTAATAAACCCATAATTTGCAAAACACTTGGTGGGAGGAAAAAGATGTATATGGTATGTCATTTCTCCACCCATACTCTCCCTAAAAGTTCACAAAGTAAGATTCATGCTCAGCCTTGTGGTGCCCTTGGTGCACCTTCCCTTAGAAAGGTATTTGCATGGGTCAATATCAAAGTGAATAGAGAAAATGTTTATAGTAAGTGGGAGAAGGACGTGTGTCAACACATCCTAAGGTCTTTTTCATTGGTTTGAAACGTCATTTCCATGCTCGGCCTCGTGGCGCCTTAGTATCGTCCCCTTAGGAAGGCGTTTGCATGGGAAAAGGATGTATCAAACTCCAAAAATGGATAAGATCGCTATAATCAATTATTTCAATCATGTTTTTCCCTAAGACAGACTATTTGGGGCAGAGTTATAAGGCTAAAAATGAAGGGTTACACTTACATAAAACATTAAGGCAGTTAATGATTTATTGACCAAATGAATGGTAATTAAATATTATATGAATAAGGAGTTATTCTGGGATAATATTTGATTGAGAGTGTCTCACTTCAGTGATAAGGAATAACTGTATACCCCGAGGTGGCATTTATTCCAAATCACTGAATGTATCATTGCAAAATAAATAATGTTGGGTCATTATTAATTTTTTTTAATAAACTAATTGGATTAAAATGAAAAATGAATTTTTAATAAGTGTCTAATATAAGTAATTTGTTTTGTATCAGCATGTCTAGCTTAATCGTTACTTGTTTAGCGTCGAAAAATTAATTGAATGAAATTATACAACTTAAAAAAATACGATGAATACAATTTTGGTAGTGGATGACCCCAAATTCGTTCTTATGAAGGAATGTCCTCCAACCCTTGGGCACAACGCATCACGAAGTGTTCGTAATGCTTATGAGAGGCAGACCAAGGCCAATGATAAGGCAAAAGTCTATATTTTGGCAGGTTTATCTGAAGTCTTATCCAAAAAGCATGAGATCATGATCACTGCACGCTAGATCATGGAATCATTGCGTGACATGTTTGGAAAACCTTCCTCACAAGTCATGCATGGTGCTCTTAAGTTCATCTTCAGTGTGCGGATTATGAAGAATCGTTTGTTAGAAAACATGTCCTTAACATGATGAACCATTTCAATATCGCTAGATGAATGGAAGTCTCATAAATGAGCCTAGTCAGATGAGCTTTATCATGCGATCACTGTCGAGCAGCTTTCTACAATTCTGTAGCAATTGTGTTATGAACAGAATTGACTACAACCTCACTACCCTCCTTAACGATTTACAGATTTTTTAGTCTTTAATGAAAGCAAAAAGAAATAATGGGGAGGAAAATGTTGCCTTCTTCAATAAGAAAAATTTCATCAGAGGTTCAACCTCTAGAACTAAATTTGTTCCTCTCTCTTCATCTAGTGTGAAGAAATGGAAAAAGAAGAAGGGTAGAAAGGGGAATAAAGCCACCACTACTGCTGCTGTCCAAAAAGGCAAGAACGTCGAGATTGCAAAAGGAACCTGTTATCATTGCAACTAAGGTGGGCATTGGAAAAGAAATTGCCCAAAATATTTGGCTAAGAAAAAGAAGGAAAAAGAAGGTAAATATGATTTACTGGTTCTGGAAACGTGTTTGGTGGAAACTGATAACCATACCTTGATACTTGATTCAGGAGCCACTAACCACATTTTTACTTCTTTGTAGGAAACTAGTTCATGAAAATAGCTGGCAACGGGAGAGATGACTCTACAGGTTGGAACAGGAGAGGTTGTCTTGACGGTTACAGTTGGGAGTTTGAAGTTGTTTTTTAAATCAAAGTTCATGTTGTTAGAAAAGGTTTACTATGTTCCTAATTTTAAAAGGAGCTTGATTCAGTTTCATGTTTGTTGGAACAATCTTTTAATATATCTTTTATTTGGGATAGAACGTTTATCTCAAAAAATAGTATTAATATTTGTTTTGCAACAAAGGAAAGCAACTTATATGTGCTAAGGCTATTAGTATCTAAAATGCTACACAATATTGAAATGTTCAATAATGAAACCACTAAAACTAAGAAAAGAAAATTTTCTCCTAAAGATAATGCTCATTTTTGACATCTAGAACTAGGTCACATTAATCTCAATAGGATTGAGAGGTTGGTTAAGAATGAACTACTAAACGAGATAGAAGAAAATTCTTACCTGTATGTAAATCTTGTCTAGATGGAAAAATGACAAAACAACCTTTTACTGGAAAAGGTTATAGAGCATTGGAGCTTATACCTTTAGACCTTTGTGGTCCGATGAGTGTAAAAGTTAGAGGAGGATTTTAAATATTTTTCACTTTTACAGACGATTATTCAAGATATGGGTATGTTTATCTAATGCAATATAAGTCTGACAGACTTGAAAAGTTCAAGGAGTATAAGGCTGAAGTTGAAAATTTATTAGGTAAAAAGATTAAAACACTTCGATCAGATCGAGGTGAAAAGTACATGAATATTGAATTCCAGAACTATATGATAGAACATAGAATCACATCTCAACTCCCAGCACTTGGTACACCTCAACAAAATGGTATATCAGAAAGGAGAAATAGAACCCTGTTAGACATGGTTCGCTTTATGATGAGTTATCCTTCTCTACCTATCTCATTCTAGGTTATGCAGTGGAGACTATAGCTTACCTTCTAAACCAGGTTCCATCAAAGAGTGTTACTGAAACACCTTTTGAATTGTGGAGAGGTCATAAAAGTAGTTTACGACATCTCAAGATTTGAGGGTATCCAGCACATGTGCTTGTGGCTAATCCAAAGAAATTGGAACCACATTAAAGATTATTCCTATTTGTAGGTCATTCTAAAGAAACAAGAGGTGGTCTTTCTTCGATCCAAAAGAAAACAAAGTATTTATATTGACAAATTCTACTTTCTTAGAAGAAACCCACATTAGAGAGTATAAGCCAAGGAGCCAAATCGTATTAAATGAAATTTCCAGAGAAACTACTGAAACTTCAACAAGAATTGTTGATGTTGCTCCATTTAGTCAAATGCATCCTGTTCAAGTGTTGAGAGAGCCTCGACGTAGTGGAAGGATTGTAATCCAACCTACTCGCTATTTGGGTTTAACAAACACTCAAACTGTCATATTAGATGACAAGGTTGAGGATCCATCATCGTCTTACAAGAAGGCAATGGTTGATATTGACAAAAATGAATGGATCAAGAAATGAAGTCTATGCACTCCAATTCTGTCTGGGAACTTGTAGATCAACCTAATGGAGTTAAACCCATAGGCTGCAAATGGATCTACAAGAGGAAACTGGGTGTAGATAAGAAGGTGAAAACCTTTAAGGCTAAACTAGTAGCAAAGGATTATACCCAGGTTGAGGGAGTGGACTATGAAGAAACTTTCTCACCTATTGCTATGATTAAGTCTATCCGGATTCTCTTATCTATTGTCAAATATTATGACTATGAGATATGACAAATGGATGTCAAGATTTCCTTTTTGAATGGTAATCTTGACGAAATCATCTACATGACCCAACCAGAGGGATTCATTGAACAAGATCAAGAATAAAAGGTTTTCTAGCTTAATCGATCCATTTATGGATTGAAGTAAACATCTTGATCTTGGAATATAAGGTTTGATGTTGCAGTCAAACCTTATGACTTTGATCAAAATGTTGATGAGTCTTATGTTTAAAAAAAATCATCAACAATTTCTTGTGTTGTATGTGGATGATATCCTACTCATTGAGAATGATATAGATTACCTGCTACCATTAAAGAATGACTAGTTTCTCAATTCCAAATGAAAGATTTGGGTGAAGCACAATTTGTTCTAGGGATCCGAATTATAAAGGATCAAAAGAACAAATCACTAGCCTTGTCTCAGGCCTCCTATATTGACAAAGTTCTTGTCAAATATTCGATGCAAAATTCCAAGAAGGGTTTGTTAACTTTTAGGCATGGAATTATCTTGTCTAAGTAATAGTGTCCTAAGACACCGCAAGAGGTTGAGGAAATGAGATGAATTCCCTATGCATCTGCAGTGGGTAACCTTATGTATGTCATGTTGCGTACTAGACCCCATATCTGTCATGCAGTAGGAGTAGTCAGTAGATATCAATCCAATCTAGGATTTGATCACTAGATAACAGTTAAAGCTATTCTCAAGTATCTTAGGAGAACGAGAAATCATATACTTGTGTATAAGGCTAAGGATTTGATCCTTACAAGATACACTGACTCCGATTTTTAGACTAATAAGAATTCAAGGAAATCCACATCAGAATCAATGTTCACTCTAGATGGAGGAGCTATAGTATGGCGCGACATTAAGAAAGATTGTATTGCGGATTCCACTATGGAGGCTGAGTATGTAGCTGCCTGTGAAGCTGCTAAAGAAGTTGTTTGGCTCGGAAAATTTCTTACAGATTTGAAAGTTGTTCCAAATGAAAGAACTCTAATTACAGAGGACCTATGAGCTGAAGCAGGTCGTCCAAACTCCATTGTGAATGAACGCATGCATTTACAGTCATATAGAATAGATTATGCAATAATATTAAATTACAACATGCTTTGAAATGAAAACAAAGGAATAAGAGACTGTACCTTTGAAGAACCTTTCTTTAAGTATAATCCCTCGATTGTTCACCAATGCGTCGAACAACACGAACACAGTGAACAACTCGATCTCCCTCGAACAAGTAGAAACTCGAAACTCGAACAAATCGAACACTGCCACAAGATTACCTTGGAATTCTTGGTGTGAGAATCCAGGAGTGGTGGGCTCTGGCTTATTTTGGTTTGAGGGAAGGTTTAGAGTGAAGGAGAAAGACGATCGAGTAAACGATAGGACTATCGTGTAGAAGATGAAGTCTATCGCATAGACTAGATATTCAATCGTTTAGTCTCTAAAGTTTTTGTGTAGTCACTAGATTGTTTAACACGTCTGTCTGTCACCTGTGTTTTGAAATAATTAAAACAATTTTATTTTATCCCAATTTTTCATAAAACCGTATAACCACCCACTAAAGGTGGTTACAGAGAAAAAGAAATTAATTATCTAATAACTAATAAATATAAATAAATATGATAACTAACTTATCATATTATATTTATAACCTATAGTTTTAATATTGCATCATATACAATATAAACCATAGTTCTTTTTCTTTATTTTATGACATTTAATATAAATCATATTTATATTAAATTTAATAACTATGAATCTTATTCATAGAAATTATATTTGAATCATATTCAAATATTAGTTCCTCCAATCAAACAATAATGTATCAAATACATTATGTCAATTAGATCATATAAAATTGAAGTAATTTAATTATATCATGTATAATCAGATTCCCTCTTGTTAATTTGACATTTCAAATTAACCCAAAAACTGATTCTCAACTTGAATCCATTGAGCTATCAAGGGGACCTTATGGACCTGTAGCTTGAAGCTCCAATGATACGTGAATAACTGACTAAACTCTTTAATCACATTATCCACCATCCGTTAACTGTTGGTCACTCCACTAAAGACTGACGGCTGCACTATTCGCACTATAGATATATTTCTGTGACCCTTCACAAGTAGCTCATAAGTACAGTTGAGCCAAATTACTATTTTTTCCCTATAGTTACATCTAACTCCTTAAGTACCACTGATCCCTCTAATGAACAATAGATCATAGTCCTATTATGACCCATTGCTCTCAGGCCAAGAGAGAGTGTGGCACCACATTGTTCAAGATCCAGAATCATCCCTTAAGGGAGTAATTTATCTACTTACCTTTGCTTCGGGGAAGGAGTGGTTTCATCTTGTGTAGCTGAGTTCCCAGCTCCCCAATTAGACGAATCCCCAAAATTGTAGGTTTGTTGAGTCGACGATCTGACCACTCTCACCCATGAAAATCAAAGGACCACCCTCATAAGTGGGAGTTCACAACTCACTCAGGATTAAGGTCTTGTTACCTATGGTCATCCTAGTGAAATTAAAGTCTCAATTATGAACGGCGTATATAATGAGACTAAACATTTTGTGGTTTGGTCTTATACAAACTTCTTTGTATAGAATATCCCCATTCACATGTCTAATACATGATTGATCAGGATCAGATCATTTGTAAAACTTTACAACATTTGTAACACCTACAAAGCGAGCCATAGTCATAGTGTCACCAGGATAAGATACCCAAACTTATCCATATACTACAGACCATTTAAGTTATCACTTAAAACACGATCTACTTGTATGTCTCCACATACATGTTTAAGTTACATTGATAACCATGGATCTTAGTTTATTGGTTTATGGTTAATGCAACTAAAATATCAAATATTTCATAGACAATACTAAATAAAATATCATATATTATAAACCATAGAATGTTTGTTCATACAAGTGTTTACAAACTACAGGACCCTACGAGATTTAGGGCTTCAACCCCAACACCAAATCTGTTCTTGTCCATCACACTTTATTATGATAACAATGGTGCTGTGTGATGGAATACACAAGCAAGCAATGGAAACAAACAGAATCAATAAGCACCCTAATTACATTTAATTTGAGTGTTAAAGCGTGCATTTTCAGAAAACCACAAGTGGGTTTCAAGTTACATACCTCTTGTGATGAAATCTTCAAATCCAAGCTGATTTTCACTCCAATTCAAATCCAAATTAGTCCGTGAACCACCAAGAGGTTTTTTCTACTATTCTCAGCCTTGAATTTGAGTGGTGGAACTCAGATTTGAGTGAATTTGGTCAGTGTTTTGGTGGGGTTGAAGAGAGAAGAAGATGAAACTTTCACAAGAATAATTTTCTGCAACTTCAACTTCAATTTTTTTTCATCTCTTCTTCGATTCAAGAGAGTTTTAATTACCCTTAAAATGCAACCACTGACTCCAATAAAGAAGCCAGCAGCTGCTTCAAAATTATAGTGGAATTATGTGATTAAACATGAGGATTACACCTCATGTTAGAGAAAAGTGGGAATAACCCACATTTTCCTATTTTTTCCATTTTCATAATTAATTCTAAAATTAATTAAATTTGATTTGATTAATTAAAAATTAACCAAATCTTATATTTCAATTCTCAATTTCTCAAATTGAAATTTAAAATTGGAAATTAATTTGTTTTTTTAATTAATTAAACATATTTAATTAATTAATCAATTTAATATCAAATATCAAATTAATCACATACTAAATTTTAAACATGAATCCTATTCATATAATTAATATTTAAATCAATATTTAAATTTTATATACTCTCCAATTTCATTTAATTTCAACAAATTAAACATCAATTATATCGTATATGATTAAACAAACCCTAACTTCAATTTGAACATTTCAAATTGATATCATTCCAAATTCACTCAATTTAATTATTCAAGGTGTTCATGTTTTATGAGCTAGTAGAGGGACCTTATAGACTTACAGATCATGACCTCCAACGATTAAGATTAATTGGCTAAACTCTTTAGACCGAATTAATCAGTATTCGTTAACTATCGACTCACATCACTATAGCTTGATAGTTGCACTCTTCTCACTGTAGATATATTTGTGTCCATATGATTTAACCATAACTAGTAAGTAAACCCTTCACACGTTGTTCGCAATACTGACCAGGTCAATGTACTATTTTACCCTCGATATTATGTCTTGTTCCTTAAGTTCCAACTCATCCTCTAATGAACAATTGGATTATGATCCAATCACTAACCGGATCCCTCTTGGATCAATGAGGGGGTGGAGTCCCTTGTTTAAGACCTGGATTCAGTACAAAAGAGAACAACCTTTCTTCTATCCCTAAATCGGGTAGGCGTGAATTTCGTCTTGCACCCTATGTTCCCAGTTATCTACTCGGTCTTACCCTTGAATTGGGAGGCTTATTGAGCCGGCACTATTGAGCCAACCCTCCGGATTCTGTCTCTTATACACATCTAGATGTGTATAAGAGACAGGGCTTATTGAGCCGGCACTATTGAGCCAACCCTCCGGATTAACAAGAGTTCATAGTTAGCTCAGGATTAAGATCGAGTTGCCTAGGTCATCTAAGCGAAATAGTCAGTCTTAAATAGTAAACAGCGTTATAAAGTAAGAGTGACTTATTTCTTGGTCCGATCTTATGCAAACTCATTGCATAGGACACCCCCACTTCTCATGTCAATACATGAACGAATTTGGATCACTCATTATAGTATCTTTACATCAACTTGTAACAACTACAGAGTAGCCCCCAATAGTGTTACCAGAATAAGGTAGTCAACCTCAAACATATACTATATACCATTTTGGCTATTTACTCGAACTTGATCCATCTCTATGTCTCTACATAAAGTTCAAGTATTCATATAATAGCCATGGATCTTAGTTTACTGGATTTTAGATTCTATGAATGCAATTAATAGATTCAATACCTTTATTGAAGAAATGTTGAATAACATCTTTTATTGATAATAGAATATGTTTAATTTTACAAACTGCGAGTTTTAGGACATAAAACCCAACACTGTGACAAACTCCAAGGAGTCTCGTAGCCACAAATGTGGAAAGCATATAGAGCGCAAGTATCATCTTATTAGAGATATTGTGCAATGGGGAGATGTGATCATCACTAAGATTGCCTCGGAGAACAATATTGTTGATCCATTCACAAAGGCTCTAACGACTAAAGTTTTTTAGGGTCACCTAGAGGGTCTGGGTCTACGAGATATGAGTCATCTAAGCTAGGGCAAATGGGAGATTTTATTGGGTATATTGTATGCCCTAGTTTATTGTATTGTATATTGATACTTTACCTTACATTGTATATTGATACTTTATTTTCCCACTTGTCTTTTATTGTATTTTAATACATTCCACTAGCTTTGGACAAGTCGAAGATTGTTGGGATTGATGTCCTAAATCTAATGTATCTCGTGGTTTGTAGTTTTATTAACACAAATTATTTATCTAATAAAATCAGAGATATTTTATTTGATGATTAAACTAATTAATTCAATCCAATAAACTAAGATCCAAGGTTATTTTATGAAACTTAAACATATATGTGGAGATATACAGGTGGATCACGTTTAAGTAATAACCTAAATGGTCTGTAGTAGATGGATAAAACTGGGTACTTTATCCTGGTGACACTACAAAAACCAGCTTTGTAGATGTTAAAATTGTTGTAAAGTGCTATAAATGATCTGATCCTGATTGTTCATGTGGAGACATGTGAGCAGAAGTATTCTATATAAAGAGTTTGTATAAGACCAGACCACAAAATGAATAGACTCTTTATATAACACCGTTATTAGAAGAGACTTACATTTTACTAGAATGGCCATAAGAGACTTGACCTTAATCCCGAGTGAGTTATGAACTCCTGTATATGACAGAAGTCCTTTGATTTTTATGGGTGAGAGTGGCTATGATAGCCGACTCAATAAGCCTACCATTTTGGGTATTTATCTGATTAGGGAGCTGGGAACACTGCTACACAAGATGGAATTTGCTCCTTCCCATTTCTTGGAAAAATGGATAAATTTTTCCCTTAATAGTTGGTTTTGGGTCTTGAACAATGAGGCTTCAACCTCTCACTGACTCGAGAGGTGTTAGTTCATAGTTGGACTATAAACTATTTTTTCATTAAAGAAATCAATGGTACTTGAGAAGTTAGATGCAACTACAGAGGTAAAACGGTATTTTGACCCAGTTGTAGCTATGAGCATTTATGAAAGGTCATCATTTTGTTGACTGGTAATATCCATGGACACTGAAATAAATCTACAGTGTGAAGAGTGCAGCTATCGGCCTTTAGTGGAGTGCCCGATAGTTAATGAATATTGATTAATTGGATTAAAAAAATTTAATAAATTAATCTCATATCATTGAAGCTTCTAATCTGTAGGTCCATAAGGTCCACTCGATAGCTCACTAAAGGATATACAAGAGGAATGATTTGAATTGTTCAAATCAATTGATGGATAGCTGATAGGTAAAGAGCTATCTTATTAGTACCAATTCCTTCAATTATTCTTCAATTATTTGCTTAAAATGTCTATTTTGGTAGGTAAATTCGATCCCGACTCAAACGAAATTATTCTGAAAGATTTGAAGCTAATTCGAGCCAAACGACACCAAAGAATCACTTAACAAGAAGATGCAGGACAAATTACCATTTTGCCCCTCAAGAGGAACAATGCAACACACTTAAGTAATGATGGCAGCGTCGCAATGCTCCTCACAACATTGAGCCTGACGCTAGCTTGATACTTGAAGACAGAATACAACTATTTGCTGCAAAAACAGGGCAGTGTCGCAACGTTTCCCCAAGGGTCGCAATGCTCCGGAGATTTACGGAATCTTCTACGCACCGCACCTTTCGCAATCAAGCGTCAGCGCAGCGTCAAGACATTAGCCCAACACTTCTTGCCTTTTTTATGATTTAGCATTGCAACGCTACACCTACAAATTTAAATTTAGTTGTTTCATTTTCAGCAAGGAAGAAGAGAAAAATTCATTTTTCAGTTGATAGAGAACTAGGAACAAAATTAGAGAGAAAATTACCCAACTTTGTGTTTTGTATGAGAAATTTCTTGTAACTTTTACAATTCCCTAATGAATTGTTTGATGGAATTCATCATACTTTCAAGAAATTCTTCAAGACTTGTTATCTCTATGGCTAGGTAATTCTTTTATTGTCCTTGAATGCTCTTGGGCTGAATTTGAATAGAAATTAATGGAGGATAATTGACGCTTTAATTCCATTGAATTCTTGTATGTAATTCTTGCTTGACACTATTGCATAATGGTGAAATAGGTTACAAATTAAGTTTTCTTGTGTTAATTAGGACTTTTCTGAATTTAACGCTTGAAATTCTTAACTTGAACATTTATTCAATCATTCTTGAAACTTACTCTAATGTGTTTCTTGAATGTCACAATCATGATAACCCATGTCTTTAAAGCAATCTAAGAAAAGAACATGATAAATGCTATATGGAAATGTTTTTTACTTAGATTAGGGCTAATTGATGAGATTCGTGTTAATTAGCTATATGGGTCATTAAGGGTTTTTCCTTATTGGATTGTGGGATGTTGAGTTTTCAAGTTCAAGAACAATGATAGGATTAAACCTAGCACAAGAATTCCCAAGAATCTTTTTTCTATCAACTTTCTTCTAACAAAAATAGTAAGTTTGTGTTACAATTTTCCTTTATCTTCATTTTAGTTAGCTTTTAATCTCTTTACAAATAACCTCCCCCCCTCCCCAAATTAATAGAGGTTCCCTTGGGATCGACCTCTTACTTAAACTTTAACTATGTGTTAGTTTTGTTAGTGGTTAGAGCCTTATAAATTTCATTTGCTAAGGTAAGATAGAATTAACAACACCTATTTTGCACCGATCAATAGCATATTGATGAGATTAACATGGTATGATTAATTATAGATTTGATCTATAATTAAGAGACAAATATTTGAATATGATTCAAATAATGAATTTTCTTATTAATCAAATTCATAAGAAATTAGTTAATTTTGAGAGGCAGAAGCAAATAGACATAGGATGCTTATTTAATTAATTGACTATGTGCATTAAATTAGATTTAATATATAGTTATTTATTAGGTTTGCTAATTAAGCAAATAAATGTTATTTGATTAATTGAGCCCAAAGGGCAAATATGAAAATACTTGGAGAAGGGAAAACCCTTCTCATATAAATTGTTTCTTTTGCCCAAATTAAAAACAAGGATTCATTTTGTGAAAATCTAGCATCCAAATCCTTCCAAGTTCTTTCAACAATTTCTCCTTTCCACCATTCTCTATTCATCTTCCTCCTTCAAGTGTTAGAGACCACACTTCTACCCTTGGATTCTAAGAGAATATTGAGGCCTCTCTTACGGTGATGTTCATTGTTCGTTAGAGATACGTTGCAGAGAAAAATCTTGGGATTTTCGTGAAGACAAAGGGATCTACGAAGGTAAGAAATTATTCTTCCTGATCTATAAAGGTAAGAAATTATTCTTCCTTCTCTTCTATTCTCTTTAAAATCATGTTGAATTAGATGTGTTTATCCTCTGTTTTTATTATGCTTGCTGCCAAATTTTGTTTCTTTTAAACAAAAAAAGGGAAATGCAAGGCATTCACACACTTCCGTTTGGGATTGATTTCTTCACACTAGTGGTTATATCTAGTAACTTTGACTAGGGTTCTTCATCTTGTGTTGGAGCTAGGTCTTAGGGTTTGCATTTTTTTTGTTTGGTGAATAGCGAACCCCGACCCCATCAACTCTCTTTTTTATGATCATCCACTAATTTTGTGATAATTTTTTTTAGAAATGAAATGAATATTTATGTTTTAATCGTCTGCTATTTTTTCTTTCTTTTGTTCATCAATATCTGAGTATGAAGAAACTGGTAAATCAATATGCATAAGGTTTAATCAGACAACCATGTTAAAGTTTTCCTATTGACAGAACATTGTAGCAGTTGATCAATAATCGTAGCATGAATGTGGTCATAACAAAATATTTAAAAATTCAACATTTAGTCCAATGGAACAAAATAAAATCGATAAAAGCATTGGGATCTTAACCACTATCAACTTCACCATAATAACCGATAGATTGGTAAGAGGAATAAATAGGGTTATAAAATTGTTAAATCAACCGAAATCGCTACCAATAATTCAAATAATCGGTAGATCGGTAAGATAAAGAAAAGGGGGTTATAAAATTATTAAAGCGATCGAAATCGCTACCGATAAGCGGTGTTGCCTCATTGCAAAGGGAAAAATGATGGAAATTAAGACAAAAAAAAATCTTATTAAATATATGGGTCCCACTACATATTCAAACGTAATTGGATTGAAGACCTTCCTAAGCTCAATTAGATTATAAGATTTCATTATAGATGGTACGGTGGACTCCACCTTTAATTACGATTACGGATGAACGTGTAAATAAAATCTAAAGTAATTTGATGGGGCTAGTTAGGTTTTTGTCTCAATTTAGTGTTTAATGATACATTAAATTGAGACAAACATAGGGAAATAGTATAATGTGTAATTATACATTATAATATAAAGTTTATATTTTAATTAAACTTTATAATATAAATTTAATTTTGAATATGATTCAAAATCAATTTATGGGAGAATTAAATATTTGAAGGAGTTCAAATAATAATTCAATATGAATTGGATTCATATTAAAACTATAGGTTAAAATGAATACGTATTCGATGCATATTAAAACTATAGGTTATGAGTGAAATACAATTGAATATGATTCAAATGCAGGCTAAATTAAATATTTGATATATAATTTGGTAATTAATTAACTATTAATTAAATCAAATTAAATTAAATTTGATTTATTAAACTAATTGAATTAAAACTATAAGTTATGTGAGAGATGCTTCGTTTAAATATGATTTAAATGAAATTATTAATAAAATTAGATTTAATGATTTAATGATTATTTTAATTAATTAATTAAATTAAATTTTTGGTTTTATTAAATCAAATAATTCTCACGTAGGGGAGTTATCTAAAATGTGGGATAGCTCCCCCATTTCCTCTTTCTCTCCATTAGTTGAAATATCTGCAAAAGAATGAAGAATGTCAATTTTTTCTTTGAGAACAAAATTGTACCGAAGGGTTAATGAACAAAATTTCTCTAAACAATTCTCCCTATTTTTTCCCCAATTTTGAGATTGGTTCCCACAAACCAATACCAAAATTCTGAGAGAATTGGGAGGTTTCCAAACTGGTAGTATTTGTGCTCTCAATCTCAAGAAAAATTGGCCTTTTCGTCTGAGTCATCAACGAGAGTAAGCGATTCTTTTCTTTTCTTTGTAGGTTTGAATTCCTAATTGTTATGCATGCTTAACCTAGATTTTTTACAGTAGGCTGAGTTTTTTTTTTTTTTTTTTGGTCTCTGTGATATTCTGTATTTTTACAATGTATTGGTATTTCGATTTCTCAAATTAATTTCGAGTTAGGTCCTAATAATTTCACTGCACTAGAGCTCTTATCCCTACAAAAGTAAGTATGATTTACTCAATGTAAGGAAGGAAAGAAGACCAATCAGTGAAAGAACACTTTTGGGGATGATGCCCTAAAGTCTCATGTCCTGTAGTTTGTAATCACTTTTGTACGAATGCTTGTGATGTATAATATATGATATTTTCTTCACTACTTGACTTTGAACATTGGATGTTTTATTTGCTTTACCACAAACCAATAAACTAAAATCCATGGTTGTCATTATGTAACTTAAGCATGTATGTGGTGACATAAAGTGGATCATGTCATAAAGGATAACTAAACTGGTCTGTAGTATATGGATATATGAGGGAAACCTTATCCTGGTAACGCTACTAATGTGGCCTGCTTTGTGGAATAGTTACAAGTATTATAACTTGCTAAAGATGGTCTAATCCTGATCATTCATGTGGGGACATGTAAGCGGGGGCGTCCTATACAAAGAGTTTGTATAAGACCTGACCACGAAGTATTAACATCTCATTATATAACGCCATTCATGACAGAGACTTCACTTCACTAAGATGACCATAGGTAACATGACCTCAATCCTGAGCGAGTTGGGTACTCTTGCCTTTGAGGATGGTCCTTTGATTTGCATGGGTGCGAGTGGCCAGGTCGCCAACTCAAACCTACCACTTTAGGGATTCGTCTAATTTGGGAGCTGGGAACTCAGCTACACAAGATGGAATTCACTCCTTCCCCGAAGCAGGGGTAAGTAAATAGATTGCTCCCTTAAGAGCTGATCCTGAGGCTTGAACGATGTGGCGCCACACGAGAGGTGTTCACACATAGTAGGAATATGTTGTATTATTCATTAGAGGGATAGTGATACTTAAGGAGTTAGATGTAACTACAGGGGCAAAACGATAAATTGGCCCAACTGTACTTACAAGCATCTGTGAAGGGTTATCGTACTATTGATTGGTTATATCCGATAGACCAAGAAATATATCTGTGGTAGTGAGAGTTCAATTATCGGTCTTTAGTGGAATGCCTGGCAGTTAACGGATGGTGGATCTCGTGGCTAAAGAGTTTAGTCAGCTATTCACGTACCGTTGAAGCTTCGAGCCATAGGTCCATAAGGTCCCCTTGTTAGCTTTATGGATTCAAGTTGAGAATCAGTTTTTGAGTCCGTTTGAAATGTTCAAATTGATAAGAGGGAGTTCGATTATATATGATATGATTGAATTGGTTAATTATATTTGATATGATTGACTTTATGTATGAGATACATTAATTGGAGGAAAATTGGATATAAATATGATTTATATCTAGTGGAAGAGAAAACACTATAGTTGATATATGATATTAAACTATAAGTTAATGAATATAATATGATTATATTTATTATTTTATTTTCACAATTCGTGCACGTCGGTTTCTCCGTAAACATGCGTTAGTGGAAAGTTCCAATCGGTTTTCAAAATTGAAGAATAAAATGAAAATTGTTTTCATTTTGCAAAGAACACGGTTAATTACTCACGAAGTGTTTGCTGCCCATCGCTTAGTAAAATCAAAGACTATACGATAGCTCGCTTTTACTACTCGATTGCTTACACGCACGCGCCATCTTCTAAACAATCACCTACTTTTTCCTAAACTATCGTCTAGCGCCCAAGCATTTACTAAATAATTGTATAGACGGTCGCTACCCTGTCACTACACGATCATGTACTTCACCTAAATGATCAAGCACTTTGCCTATACGATAGACTAAGCTTTCTCCCACTTGCTTGATCATTGTATACGATCTTCTTTTCCTCCTCCCCTCTACCAAATTCGAACAGATCCCACTCTTTATATTCTCACACCAAGAATACTAAGGGTTCCAAGTGGTGGTGTCGTCCCCATCTTCCTTCTGTTCGTGTGAAGACCGTTCGTGGTAAACGATCAGGTGTTGGTGAACGATAGCTTGACATTCCAGCGAGAGCGAGAGCACCTATTCCTTAGAGAGAGCGAGATTTTCCGAGGAGAAAAGTTCTTCAACTGGTAAGTTTCCTTGTTCTCTTGTTTGTTTTTACTAAAACATGCCAGTAATTTTACAGTATGATGCATATCTGTATGTTTGAATGTAAATGTGGTAATTCTATCACAATGTCTTTGGAAAGATCCGCTTCCACTCAGTGGTACTCTTGATAAGAGTTCCTTCAATTGGTATCAAAGCCAAGTTTCTGATATTCCAAATTAATAGATGCAATGAATTGCATTTACATTCTCAATGAGTAAAAGAATGTCTACTAAATCGCTTGTGGATGTCTGGATTAATGGAGTTTTTGGGATGAAGCCTCTAGTTTGTTAAATTCTTTTACATTTCGAGTTAATTATAAAGGCCCTTGTGTTTTTGGGCATAATTAACTACTATCGAATCTGTAATTTCAAAGTAGTTTGAGTCTATGATTCATTTGTGAAGAAGCTTCGTAGCAAGGGTTGTTGTTCTTCGAGGATGAAGACGACCAAGCATTGGTCGGGTCGTGTAGATGATGGGGTAGACGATCATTGAGTATCGGATACTCAGGAGCTTTTTTACGTGCATGCACTAGACGATCGTATAGCTCAGCAAGCTTCATCGCTTAGTTACTGACTATACAATCACGGAGTAAATCATTTACCTATCACATGTCGTCTAGATGGTCGGGCTTTGTGGCTTCGTTGTCGTCTAAACGATCGTTTAGCATTCGCATGTTTTCGTCTTGTGCACTACACGACCATTTACCTGAAGGCGTTTACTAAATGATGGGAGCTTCACTCGACGGTTCAAGACCTGGTTCACCTATGAATCGGTTTGCTCGGTGGAAAAATATAATAGATAGAGTTTTTCATTTTGGTTTTGAGGTGGTTCATCCCGGTCCATTAATCTATAATAATATACATAGGATGTATGTTTTATTTATATGTCATATGGTATGCACATATAGAAAAGTCCCACCTAAACTTATGCATTGGTCATGCATCATCTCTTTATTATAAGTGTTATGATTTAGAGAAGCATGATTTAAATTACGTAAGAGCATGCTCATGCATCATATAATATAAGAGTTATATTATGCATGCATAAAGCATTGACATGCATTATCTTTATATTATAAATGTTATAGTATAAGGGTGTATAGAAAACTTGTGTGATTGGTTGTTACTTGTATATAAAAGTTATGTATAGTAATGATCGGACATTGCATGAAGCATGACACATAGGTTAAATTTATAAGCATTACCTCGTTGTGTGGCAATGTATATTTTAGTTGTTTCTTTTATAAAGTTTATAAAAATAAATTAGAACTAAAATCAATAAGAAAGACATGCATGCTAACTTAGGTTTAATTCATGGTTTTAAAATGTTTAAAACTTGGATGAGATAGACCTAAGATCAAGGTCCTAATATGATTAGCAACCTTAGGCTTTAATCTTTTAATCAATTTAATAGGATTAAATTGACTAAGGTTAAAGTGTAGCAAATCTATCTATAAGGGACCTTTTGTCAAAGGCGAGTTCTGTCTAGGCTGGGGTATTTAAGGTGACGGAAACATAATCCCCCTACTTGGGAACCTACCTGAAAAGGTGAATTAGATAGATTTGAACTTGTTTTATTTCAAAGACAAAAGTTGTTTTTTAGCGGACTTAATAAATGACAGACTAAAATCAGTAGCTAGATTGTTTAGGTTAATGAACCCCTAGGTAGAACATTTAGTGGGAGTTGCTTGGGGCATTTGATGCTTCATTTAAATCTCTTGCGTTTCTCTTTTATAGTCCACACTATAAGATCTACCCTCGGCCTCGTGACACCCTGGAAGTGTACCCCTAAAGGATGGTGTTTGGGTAGGTTAATATCAAGGTGGATGGAGAGAATCAGAGAATGTTCATAATAAGTGGGAGCGGAAAGTGCGATAGCATATCCCACGGTCTCTCTCGTTAGATTGAATAAAGTTTCTGCGCATCGCCTCGAGGCACCCTGGGAGCTGTCTCTTATACACATCTAGATGTGTATAAGAGACAGCGTCTAGGATGGCAGTTTTGCGTGTTTCGTTATTTGATCTCCTGTAAAAGGATAAGATTACTTAGTCTCTTGTCCTAATCTGCTTCTTCCTATGGTGGGCGCATTAGGGCAGGAGTCTGGGGTCGAAAATGAGGGGTTACACTTACGCGGAATTGTTAAGGGTTAACAATTCTGGACCGAACAAATGGTGGCTGTTAGGTTCAGTTCCAAGAGTTGGTTCTGCCTAATGTTTGAGAATGTCTCATCCTAGTGAAGGAACATCTGATAACCCCACCAGTGACGTTTGTCGTACCTTGCTGGGGCATCATTGCAAAATAGAAGTTTTAATCTCTTAGGGTACTTGGAAACTATTTTGCTAAAACTAATTGTTTAAAATGTGGTTTAGCAAATCTTATAAAAGTTTGTTCGTTTTTCAGCAACGGTTTTAAAAATGGCTACACCATAATTGCATTGCTTAGCACCGAAAAACTTACTGGCGACAACTATTCGAGTTGGAAACATATGATCACGATGATACTCATCATCAAAGATCTCATGTTTGCCCTTACGAAGGTCTGTCCTCCTATTCCAACTCCAAACATCACTCGAAATGTTTGGGAGGCATACGAGCGATGGACACAGGAAAACGAGAAGGCCTGAGCCTATATCTTGGCTAGTTTGAGTGACGTGTTGGCCAAGAAGCATGAGCCCGTGGTCTCAGCATGTGAGATCATGGAGTCCCTAGGACAACCGTCTGACAACTCAAGCATGAGGCTCTTAAATACATCTTCAACTCCAAAATGGAGGAAGGCACCTCTCTTCATGAACATGTGCTTAACATGATGGTCCACTTTAATGTGGGGAAGATGAATGGGTCTAGAATCGACGAGGGTAGTCAGGTTAGTATAATTCTGCATTCATTATCGGAGAGCTTCCTCCACTTTGTTAGCAATGTGATTCTTAACAAAGTGGAATACACCCTTACAACTCTCCTCAACGAGTTGTAGATATACCAATCTTTACTGAAAAGTAAGGAGAGGAAAAAGAGTGAGGTAAATATTTCCTCGTCTTCTAGGACGTTCCATCGAGGCTCGACCTCAGGGATGAAGTCTGCACCTTCTACTTCTAACTCTGGAAAGGGGAAGAAGAAGAAGGGTGGTAAGGGGAAAGGGAAGGCGCCTGCTAACCTGTCATCTGTCGCCCAGATAAGGCATCCGCCGCTAGTTGAAAAAGGAAAATGTTTCTACTACAACCACAATGAACACTGGAAGAGGAATTGTCCTCGTTGGCTGAAGGAAAGGAAGACAGCTAAGATAGACAAAGGTAAATATGATTTACTTGTGCTAGAAACTTGCTTAGTGGAGAATGATGATTCAGCCTGGATAATTGATTCGGGTGCCACTAATCACGTTTGTTCTTCTTTTTAGGGGATTAGATCTTGGCGACAACTGGAGGTTGGTGAGATGACAATGCGAGTAGGCACTAGGCACGTCGTCCCAGCTGTGGCAGTGGGAGGAATCCAGCAGAATAGATTTCTTGTTTTAAAAGATGTTTTTGTAGTTCCTAAGTTAAAAAGGAACTTAATTTTTGTGAAGTGTCTGTTACAAAGTAAATACACTATTTTGTTTAATGTGGATAAAGTGTTTATTCATAAAGATGGAGTCGAGATTTGTACAGCTAAACTGGAAAATAACTTTGTATGTGCTAAGACCGTTAGCCTTAAGTTCCCTCCATAATATAGAAATGTTTAAATCTATCGTAACTCAATCTAAAAGTCGACGAATTTCTCCAAAACAAAATGCCCAACTTTGGCACCTTCGATTAGGGCACATCAATCTTATTAGGATTGAGAATTGGTGAAGAATGGCTTTTAAGTGAGTTAGAAGAAAATTCTTTATCGGTGCACGAATCTTGCCTTGAGGGTAAAATGACTAAAAGACCTTTTACTGGAAAAGGTTATCGAGCCAAAGAGCCTCTTGAGTTAGTACATTCCAACCTTTATGGTCCTATGAATGTGCGAACCAAAGGAGGCTATGAGTATTTTATCAGCTTTACTGATGATTACTCTAGGTATGGGTATGTTTATTTGATGCAACGGAAGTCTGAATCATTTGAAAAGTTCAAAGAGTTCAAGGCCGAAGTTGAAAATGCATTGGATAGACGAATTAAAACACTTTGATCAGATCGAGGTGGAAAGTTTTTGGATTCGGGATTCTAGGACTATTTGATAGAACATGGAATCGTTTCCCAACTCTCAGCGTCAGGTACACCTCAGTAGAATGGTATAACGGAGAGGAGAAACAGAACCTTGTTGGACATGATTTGTTCGATGATGAGTTATACTTCTTTATCGGACTCATTTTGGGGTTTTATAATGGAGACTGCAGTATGCATACTCCATTGTGTTCCTTCCAAAAGTGTTGCGAAAACACCTCTGGAGTTGTGGAACGGGCGTAAAGCTAGTTTACGTCACTACTGCATATGGGGTTGTCCAACACATATGCTTGAGGCAAATCCCAAGAAGTTGGAACCACAGTCGAGGTTATGCCTCTTTGTAGGCAACCCCAAATGTACACAAGGAGGTTATTTTTATGATCCGTCGGAAAATAGGGTGCTTGTTTCCATGGACGCTACACCTGGAAGAGGATCATATTAGGGAGCACAGTCCACGTAGTAAAGTCGTATTACGTGAGCTTTCCAACGAAACTACTGAAACTTCAACAAGAGTTGTTGAAGGGTCTGCTTCATCAGCAAGAGTTGTTGATGCTAGTTCATCTGGTAGGTCGATTATACCTCAAGAGTTGAAGGAACCTCGACGCAGTGAGAAGGTTGCAAACCCACCCGTTTGCTATCTGGGTTTCACTGAAATCCTGGCTATGGTAGCCAATGGCGACGTTGAGGATCCGTTGTCTTATCAGAAGGCAATGGAGGATGTTGACTGGGATCACCCTTACTTAGTGCTTCGCCACACTACAGCTCCTCCGTTAAGAGTAAAAACTGACCCTGAAGTGGACTTGCGAGAGTCCCTATCAGTCTGAAAGTCATAATCCGTGTATCCAGTAAGGATCAAATCCCTAGATCCATACAGAAACATGTAGTCCTTTGTTCTTCGAAGATACTTGAGGATGTTCTTCACTGCGGTCCAGTGACCCTGGCCTAGGTTAGACTGATACCTACTAACTATCCTACAGCGTAGCAGATGTCTGGCCTAGTATAGAGCATCACATGCATCAGATTGCCAACGATAGATGCATATGGGACCCGTCTCATTTCCTCAACCTCTTGAGACGTCTTAGGGCACATGTCCTTAGACAAAGTGACTTCATGCCTGAACGGTAGTAGGCCACTTTTGGAGTCTTGCATCGATGTACTTGAGCAATATCTTTGTCAATGTACGATGCTTGAGATAGTGCTAACACTTTGTTCTTACGATTCCGAAAGATCTGTATACCAGAACAAACTGAGCCTTTCCCAATTCTTTCATATGGAATTGGGTTGCTAGCCAGTTCTTAAATGCAGTCAGTAGACCTACATCATTCCCAATGAGTATGATATTGTCCTACATACAACACTAAGAAAACTACTAAACCGTTGACAATCTTCTTGTAGACACAAGGTTTCATCAACGTTTTGGTCAAAACCGTACAATTTCGATCGCAATATCAAAATGAATATTCCAAGATCGAGATGTCTGTTTTCAGCCCATAAATGGACCGATTCAGTTTGCAAACTTTTTGCTCTTGATCTTGGGTAATGAATCCCTCGGGCTGCACATATAAATGGTATCCTTAAGATTGCCATTTAGAAAGGCCGTTTGACGTCCATTTG